>NC_081181.1:206375600-206439794 GCF_029867415.1 Vicia villosa
AGTTGAAGGTTGTTGTCATACCCCAAAATTTACCCCCCACAATTCATTCATAATGAGTCAATGCTCAAGGGTTGCATTAAGGAGTACTCTTATACAAGGTCCTTCTAAGACTAGGGTTTGGGTATCCTCCTAAGGAAATAGGATAGGTGAAGCTCCAAGGAAGTCTCCATGGTTCATCATGCTCTAAACAAAGCACAAGATTCAAATCCAAAAGCTCTGCTCCCTCAATAATCCAGATAACCCACAGTCAACTGGTTTGACCTAAGAGTCAACCATAATCAAAGCACAGTCAAAACCTCTCAATTTTGGGTCAAGATCAAGTGAATAAGAGTATAACCATCATTTGATCAAGGATTGATCATGATTCCATTAATAGAAACTCAGAGATGAACAAATACAAAAAGGTTCAAATTAGGGTTTCTTAGGAGAAAGTCAACCCAACTTTGACTGGGCATAACTTTCACCTGGAACATCAAAAATTCCCCACTCAAAGCCTATTTTGAAGGAAATTGGACTCTCTACAACTTTGTATCTCACAAGCCAGGGCTAGAAATGCTTCATTTGGGAGGTACAAGGCAAAAGATGACAGGTCCTTTTTAAGCATTCTTCAAAAGCAGTTTTTTTGCAAAGAGGATATGATCAAGATAAAAGCTCCAAATGGAAAATATGTTCCAAAGTGGCTTATAGAGGACCTCTTGAGGTTTCTAAAAAGTATTAGAACTCCCTCATAGCTTAAAAAATGAGTGAGATATGCTTGATCAAAGTTGGGTGATTTATGAGGACCAAATGTGAAATAAAGGAGGTCCAATTTGAATTTCTTGCAAGTGGGCCTATATTTTATGACCCAAACTTGATTCATAAGTGATCCAAACAACATGCCACGAATTTCACCTTTTTTATCCAATTTATATCATTTTATTTCATTTTTTAATGATTTAAAATAGTTTAATTAAGTAGAAAATCAAATATTTTGTTAAATATATGCATAGGGATTGGTTTTAATCAGCATTTAAGGCAAAATATAATATAATTTCGTGCATATTGATTGGAGAAGGAAATCAACACAAAAGAGGGCCAAAATAGAAAGTTCATATTTGAAAATAAAATCAATTTTCTCAAGTTTGGTAAGATTGGATTCAAAGGCATTTGGGCTGTGTGTTTAACCTAATTTCGTCTCTCTATAAGTACTGAGCACAAGGCAGAAGGATTAGGGGAGAAAATTTTGGACAAAAACGCAACTGCAGGAACTCAAAAGTCATCAAGAAATTGAGATTCGGTTTCAAGGCATTGGAGGTTTTCAACAAGGTTCAAGCATTGCAAAAGGTTCACCAAGGGATTCTGAAGCTATTGGGATACTCACGCGTCATCAGCACCCCCAGAATAATCTCCTATAAGTCGAGGTAGGTCCTTTTGAAACTTTGCTCGATTTGCAAGTTTGAAGCATTCATGTGTTAAATTATTGGTGTGTTATGGTTTGTATGATGTCTGTGATTGTTTCTGAATGATTAAATTAAAGTTTACATGATTTAATCGCGTGCTACCATTAACGTCCGAGTAAGGGTTTTAGGGTTTTAAATTGGGGCTTTTGGTTAGAGGGAAAATTAGGATCAATTGAACGTGTGGTTGAATTCGTGGGGACGGGACGAAGGATTTAGAAGGGGTGCGAAAAATTTATACTCATATATGTGCTATTCGTTATTTCCATGGTAGGTTCGCTACGAATAGAATCGTAGCAAATTTGTAGCTAAATTTGCAGAGAATTTGCAAGGCTGGGTGGGGAAGACGATAACGTGGCCACATGCCACTGGACCATTCAAATTTTGGCGCGCGTTTGCTACTTGCGTGTGCTAATTTCGTTTTTCTTTTATTCCTGGTGCTTGCTTAACGCGTGTGTGTGTGTGGTGTGGTGGTCATGTGAAGCGTTGGTGAGGGAGAGGTCATGGGTTCGAACCTCCCCTTCGCCTATTTATTTTTCTGAATTTTCTAACATAATCCTGTGCGCCTATTGTCGCACGCTCGCGAAATGATGAACAGAGTCGCCACCAATATATTTATCCCAAAGAGGGAAAGGAATATCAGAAAAACCTAACAAAGGAAGGAACAGGGTCTTGCGACCAGAGAATCAAGGTACGGGAGTCGGTTACGCGAGGGGAAGGTATTAGCACCCCTCACGCCCATCGTACTCGATGGTATCCACCTATGTTTGTTTCTATCTAAAGGGTGTGTACTATGTCTATATCTAAATGAGAAATGAATGCAAAATGTAGGGAAAATAAAGAATTGTACTCGCACAGGCCCTACCCCGCTGCCTACGTATCCTTTTCAGGAATCAGAGTTACCGTAGCTCGGCTCAAGATTTTTTGTTTGTTTTTGTGTTTTTTAATTGGGCGGAGTCAACGTTCACGTTCTTGCATAAGGGAAGACCTACGATGCGTACAAACGGAAATGACGTTGCCCTTAGGAAGGAGAAAAAGAGATTGGTTTGTATCTTTTAGGGTAATTCCATGATGACGAGAACCCACTACAAGGCCTCGCATCACTTCCTTACTTTTGTCTTAAGTCTGAGCCTTTATTAAGCATTTTTATGTGTTTTTGGTTGGTGTTTTTTAAGGGGATTTGATTTTGTGACTTAGATCATACCAAAAGGGTTTTGTTTGTTTTTGAATATTTAGAGAACGCACATCGAGGCCTACGCCACAATCGTTTCTCTAAATAACGGTTAAGAAATACATCGAGGCTTCACACCTCAATCATTTCTTCTCCGCTAAGTAAAAGAGATACAAAAAGAGTTTTTTATGAGTATTTAGAGAATGCACATCGGGGCCTACGCCACAATCGTTTCTCTAAATAACGGTTAAGAAATACATCGAGGCTTCACACCTCAATCATTTCTTCTCCGCTAAGTAGGAAAGAACATACATCGAGGCCTACGCCTCAATCATTTCTTTCCTACCATGAAATATAGCAACGGTATGATCTTCATCGGTTTTTTGTTAAGTATTTTAAAAGTTGAAAAGAAAAAGAATGCAAGGAGGGAACTATTTCTAGATTCTAGCCTAACAAGTCTAAATCCTAATGTTAACATGGGATAGATTCTAAAAGGAGCATTAAAATGGTGTCAAAGTAGGCCAAAATATGGCCAAAGTCAAGCAACAAAGTCACAAAAATTATACAAAAATCAACATGGAAATGATACAAAAGCATAAAGGAAACGATTCAAGCATTAGTGCAAAATTAACCTAAAAAAATACTACTATTTTCATGAGTTTTGTATGGGAAAGAAAATGGATTAAGAAAATAGAATGATTAGCCTAACAAAACTAATATTTTTGTGATTATTTTTATGTGAACAATTGTATTAAAAGTCTAAAAATAATAGGGGAAGCTAGCATTTTTATTAAAATCTAAATTCTAGTAGTTAAAAAAGTAGAAACAGGGGGTGAACATTGAATTCATGGTGTGTGCATGGCAAACTGGGCGTAGGCCCAACCCAGGGAGCCCCAAGGGGCGTTTTTTGTTTGAGTTTTCAAGTTGCCAAAAAGAAATGGTGTCACAGGCCGAAAAGGGGTGGTGGATATGAATTCGGTGAGGCCCATGGGAACTTGATCCAGATTTTATTTTCAGTTAACAATTTTCATCAATTAAAATATAAAAAATAAATTAAATAAAGAGAAAGAAAAGGGAATTAGGTTTACCTGGAAGAGACGATTGGGATTCTCGTTCAGAAGATCTATCTTCTTCTCCGCAAAGCAACGGCGCCGGAGTTCATGTCTTGACCTTCTTCAATCGAAACGGCGCCGGAGAAATTGACCTTCGAGCAGCACCTCCACGCAGCGCTATCTCTTCTCTCCCTCATCTCTTCTCTCAGTCTCCCATTAATTTCCGGATCGATTCAGTGCATCTCCGAATCCGATGAAGATGACGAGAAGTCGAGGAGAATTCGCTCAGGTATATCTTCGCCTTCTCTAACTCGTTTTCTCCGATTCGTCTCATCTAAACGCGACGTCACGATCTCCGCCTTCTCCTTCTTATTTCCGTTTTATGCATTCTTGTTGCAGCAAGGTGATTGAAGCGCTGTTGGCGAATTTTGAAGATGAGAAAATGAAGGTTGAGCGACGAGGTTCTTTGGTGATTTGCAGATGAAGATGATTACGGTGATGAACAACGTGATGATGATGCTGCGCAAGATCGAGTGAAGCGGTTTCACGTAGTGAAGGTACAGTGGCGATGATTTTGCAGAATCAATGAAGGACCAAGAGAGAGAGAGAAGATTGAGGATTATGAAGGAGCTCCAAGATGGAAGAGTGGGAGTGTTGAAGATGGTGAAGCGTGGAGGAAAGTGGCATGTGAAATGGTGGTTGAAGGTGATGCCTGTGGAGTATGAAGAAGAAGAGAAAAGGGAATGGTGAAGAAACGTGATCCAGAGGAAAAAATGGTGGGGGAGATCCTGATTTATAATGTCTGAAGGTTAATTTTCTACTCTGTTTTCTGTTACTTGTTTCAGTTACATTCTGTTAGAGTGGTGTAACTGATTCTGAAAGTTAGTTGTAGGTTTAACTGTTAGTTACGGTTCTGTTATGGAGGTTAGGTACAAAAGTTTGTTACAAAAACTGAAAGTTAGTTTTTATGGTTAGGGAGACTGTTGAGTTGGACTGTTATAGGTTGGCAGTTAGTTGAGAGTTGTTAGGAGGTTGGGTTTTCTGTCATGATAGTTAGAAATTAGTTGGAGATTAGGAATTGGTTCAGGTAGTTAGCAGGTAGTTAGATGCTGTTAGTATTAGTTGAAAGTTTATAGGATAGTAACTGAAATCGGTTATCTTTATGACTGACTTGGAAGGTTGGTTTAATGGTGTAATAATGGGACAGCAGGATTAATATTGAGTTACACGGATCTGTTTCTTTGGAATTTTCTGATTTGATTTCCTTGTTTAAATGGTGCAGCTTGAATGTGGATTATGCAGGGCTGTGTGAATTTAAATGTATGGACTGTTTATATGAATGCAGTGTAGGTTTTTTTTCAGGATTTCTGAGGTGAATTGGTTTCATGTTTTGGTTTGCTAAATGTTAGCCTGGTAGAGTAAACAATGTGTATGCAATGTCTTTGTGAATGAAGTATATGGCTGATGTGAATTTGTGGTGGAAGCTGTAGGTTTAACGATGGTTTTGATTATGTGGTTTATGAATCTTGACTCGAGGTTATGCTGAATGTAACATTGACATGGGCTAAGTTAGTGTTTATTTGAACTGTTTTTTTTTTGAATGGTGCAGGCAAGTATTCGAACATGATTTGGCCAGGAGCAAAGAGATGAAGAAATACGAGAAATGGAAGCAACGGCATGAGGGATGAATTGAAGGAATGAAGAGGAATTAGTTTTTTTTTGTGTAAATTTATGAATTTATGGGTTGTAATGTGAGGACATGTACTCGGATACGAATTGTATTTTCGTATGGCATTCTGTAATGAACAAGGCTTTGAATCGGAATGGCTTGAAATGTAGTGGTTTTATATATATTTGAAGTGTGTGGATTTGGATTTGGATGAACACTTGAATGATGATTCTTGTCTTATATTCTCAAATAAAATTTGAATTTTCCATCATTTGTTATTTTGAATTTAAATCTCAAACTCGAACCGATCTATCAAACCTTAAACAAATTTAATCCTTCCTTTTTGTGCACCAATTTGAACGAAGCCGCTCGATTACCTTAATGATCTCCACAATATCCACAACATTTTGCCAATATCGCTCACTGAGAAATCCAAGCAGACATTAATTGACCCATACCATTCGCACCATAAGTGAACACCAACAGAGCCCCAATTTATGCAGATAATGAGATCTTGCCCAATAGCATCCAACAGAGGAGAGAAAGACCCAACTTCTTGTATTATAGATAGCAATAAAGAACTGTTACTCAACAAGACCCTTGATCCTAATACCCTGGATACTTGTTTTGATGGATGCAATTATAAGGAAGTAAATTCTGATTCTTGATCCTTAATTCAATGATCCTTGATCCCGATGCCAATTATTGATTAATGATGCATGATGTGTTAAATGACCTAGTGGAGGTATGCAGATGAAATGCGAAGCTAAAGCCAGTTAAAAATTAAAGGGTAGGACAAATTTGGGGTATGACAGCTGCCCCTATTTAATCCTCTTAAACCTGAAGGTGAGATTGGCGCTAGCCTTTCGAACATTCGAGGTGGAAGAAGATTAAATATCAAGACCAGAAATTTGTCCTGAAAAGGAAGTGTAAGTGTCATCCTTATTTTGTTTTGATATCTGCTGGGGAAAGAGAAATTTTTTGTTTTTCTGATGGACATATTTACAGTGAGTAATTAGAAGAACGGTGGTAGCTTGTAACGTAGCCGAAGTGCCAATACAAGGTTCTTAATGGAAATGATTGTTGTATGAAACTGTAATTTTGAAAATACGGGTTCGATGGGGTGATAGGACCTACGATCCACAGGAAATGAAAAAGATGAGGATAAGGTCAACGGACCTACGATCCACAGGAAATGAAAAAGATGAGGATAAGGTCAACGGACCTACGATCCACAGGAAATGAAAAAGATGAGGATAAGGTCAACGGACCTACGATCCACAGGAAATGAAAAAGATGAGGATAAGGTCAACGGACCTACGATCCACAGGAAATGAAAAAGATGAGGATAAGGTCAACGGACCTACGATCCACAGGAAATGAAAAAGATGAGGATAAGGTCAACGGACCTACGATCCACAGGAAATGAAAAAGATGAGGATAAGGTCAACGGACCTACGACCCACAAGAATGCAAAGGATGAGGATAAGGTCAACGGACCTACGATCCACAAGAAATGAAAAAGATGGGGATAAGGTCAACGGACCTACGATCCACAAGAATGCAAAAGATGAGGATAAGATCAACGGACCTACGATCCACAAGAAATGAAAAAGATGGGGATAAGGTCAACGGACCTACGATCCACAAGAATGCCAAGGATGAGGATAAGGTCAACGGACCTACGATCCACAAGAAATGAAAAAGATGGGGATAAGGTCAACGGACCTACGATCCACAAGAATGCAAAGGATGAGGATAAGGTCAACGGACCTACGATCCACAAGAAATGAAAAAGATGGGGATAAGGTCAACGGACCTACGATCCACAAGAATGCAAAGGATGAGGATAAGGTCAACGGACCTACGATCCACAAGAAATGAAAAAGATGGGGATAAGGTCAACGGACCTACGATCCACAAGAAAATTAAGATGAGGATAAGGTCAACGGACCTACGATCCACAAGAATGCAAAGGATGAGGATAAGGTCAACGGACCTACGATCCACAAGAATGCCAAGGATGAGGATAAGGTCAACGGACCTACGATCCACAAGAATGCAAAGGATGAGGATAAGGTCAACGGACCTACGATCCACAAGAATGCAAAAGATGAGGATAAGATCAACGGACCTACGATCCACAAGAAATGAAAAAGATGGGGATAAGGTCAACGGACCTACGATCCACAAGAATGCAAAGGATGAGGATAAGGTCAACGGACCTACGATCCACAAGAAATGAAAAAGATGGGGATAAGGTCAACGGACCTACGATCCACAAGAATGCAAAGGATGAGGATAAGGTCAACGGACCTACGATCCACAAGAAATGAAAAAGATGGGGATAAGGTCAACGGACCTACGATCCACAAGAATGCAAAGGATGAGGATAAGGTCAACGGACCTACGATCCACAAGAAATGAAAAAGATGGGGATAAGGTCAACGGACCTACGATCCACAAGAAAATTAAGATGAGGATAAGGTCAACGGACCTACGATCCACAAGAATGCAAAGGATGAGGATAAGGTCAACGGACCTACGATCCACAAGAATGCCAAGGATGAGGATAAGGTCAACGGACCTACGATCCACAAGAATGCAAAGGATGAGGATAAGGTCAACGGACCTACGATCCACAAGAATGCAAAAGATGAGGATAAGATCAACGGACCTACGATCCACAAGAAATGAAAAAGATGGGGATAAGGTCAACGGACCTACGATCCACAAGAATGCAAAGGATGAGGATAAGGTCAACGGACCTACGATCCACAAGAAATGAAAAAGATGGGGATAAGGTCAACGGACCTACGATCCACAAGAATGCAAAAGATGAGGATAAGATCAACGGACCTACGATCCACAAGAAATGAAAAAGATGGGGATAAGGTCAACGGACCTACGATCCACAAGAAAATTATTGAAATCACTTAGACTGGAGATTGGGGATTGGTAAAACCAAGTATCGGCACCGTGGATGGAGGAGATTTGTAATATAGTAGCAGATATCAATCAGAATTTGTAAGGACAACTTTTTGTGTGGGGATGTATCATTGTCTTGATTGAGGGATGATTTGCATTATCTGGCTTATGCTTTGTATGCATGTTTGAATTTTTCTATGGCGTGATGATCCGCTTTGACGGATATGCTACGCTTTTGAGGATGCAATGTTATATGCAGTGAACGCTATATGCAGAATGCCAAATAAAGGCATTAATGAGGTAAACACCAAGGAGAATCCCCTTAGTGTTAAGGACCATGTGGAGGTGCCAATAGATATTGGACTTTGATTTGTAAGATGCACCTTCTTTGACTTGAAGAATACTTTCTGACTTCTCACCATGTGCCACTGCTCGGAGGATTTTCAAGTTGAGGAGATCCCCTCGATTCATCATGTCGGGGATGAGAAATCCAAGTAATGAGCCTTGGTTAGGGAAGTAGGACAACTCCTAGGAGAAATAAACTCCTATGCTTGGGGAATGGAACAAACTTTCGGGGGAAATAAACTCCATACTTGGGGAGAGACCAAGGTTCTAGGAGAAATAAACTCCTATGATTAGGGAGAGGATACTAAAACTCAGAAGATCGTGCCCCAAGTTTCATGATCCATGAAGGAAATTGCCCCAGTGGATCCTTGGAGAGATTTGCCAAATCTCGACGTAACTGCCCCAGATTGGTTGAATTTGAGAGAGATTCCTCGACTTGACTACCCCAGATTGATCAAAGCTTGAAGAGATTTATCGACATGATTGCTCCAGATTGGGTACATCTTACTAGAATCCTCAAGCCTTCGTTGTTTTGAAGTCAAACAAACATGGAAACAACTTTACCACGCTTAACGGAGTCTTCAACTCTTCCCCTCAAGGTAATCGAAGAAAGCATTAACTGTTCATGCCCAACAGGTTTCTTTAGAGAACCTGCCCCTCGATAGTCAACATTTGGAATGATTAGCTTTTGCTCCTCGGAGTTCTCAAGTATCTTGTACTTTGACATGATCGAGTTACTTACTGATTCTCATCATGGTAATTTCCTTGATGTTAAGCACATATTTTGTACGCAAAAGAATGTTAATTCTAAGAATGATGATTCTAATGCAAAGCCTATGTTAGCCTTGAAGTTATAAAACCTTTTTTATGAAATGAGGTTGCGACCTCTCGTGACCGAATCACTAGTTGACACAACCTCAATTTTTGTGTATGGAAGATAAAGCAAAAGTACGATACCAACATGGATATGGGTCACACTTCATTGGGAGTCAGTTAAACGCTATCTCATCGGAGTGCGCTTTCAAGATAAACCCTACTTCAATTAGGACTTTTAAGGGTTGTAATTTGGCCGGGTTCACGGTTTTTAGAAAACAAAGGATTTTTAGGCTCAAAATTATTTGTACCCACCCCCTTCGTGATGTTCTCCATTCCTATGCTCAATTAACTCGACACGAGTGTTCATCCCTCACAAGGAATTTGAAATGGTTGAGGAATCAATGAGGTTCTTTGGACATGGCGGTCGCTCACCTTTTATTCTTCTGATTTATTGTCACACGACTTTGTTCTTGCTTGGCAATTTCATCATCTTTTTCTTTTGCCGTTTTATTTTCATCTTTTATTTTCATTATTTTTTCGCCATTTTTTTTTTGAACAAGTCGTGTGACCTCGCATAGTCTTTGATTTGTTGGAGGTGATTGCGACCGCCTCACTCCTTTGTTTTAATGAAGGATTACCCTTGTGGTATCGTCATCTCTTGATGGAATAAGGATAATCATCGCGGTTTTGACATTCCTCAACCTTTTGGAGGATAACCATTGTTGTATCCTTAGATGCATGCCTTTCTGGTGAGTTTTGAACGCTCGATCAAGTTAAATGAACACTACCCTGCCCCAAGGTTAAAATAAGGGTTTTTTTATGTTTAGAAAAGAAACTCCTACTTCAAGGCCCAAAGGGGTTAACGAGGGTCTATCTCCCTTATATCTCCGGTGTTTGAGGATTTGAAACAATGCCTGTACATCCTCAGTAGGGTTTTATTCAAAAGTACACAATTGGAGATTTTGCATTTTTATCTTTCATCATTCTCCCTCAGCTTTTTGCCTAAACAAGCAATTAGTAAAGTTGGTATCGTATTGCCAAAAGCATTTTATGAGTGAAAACTAATGGATTACTTCAAGACAAACATAAACAATGTATTATGATTTTCATTCAGAAATTAACAAGTTTTTACATGCTATTGATACTTAAACACACAAAGGAAGAATTAAAATGAGAATGCAATAAGAAACTAAATGAATGCCATTGTTGAGGAGACTTGACTCCGTCTGGACTTATTGATCTTGAATACTTCTTGCAATTTTGAGACCTCATAGGAACTTCAACTTATGCATGAACCTCTTGGAATGAACGACACACAATCTTCAGTTGAATGACTTTTGTGCTCCAGCAGGGTAGTCAATTTGTATTATCATGTGTTCCTTCCAAACACTTCAGATTACTTCATAGGAAAACTCCAACGAAGTCGCCCAAAAGTTGTCAATTTTGCCTTACTTTAGGGATTCGAGCAATGCGGGTGGTGCAATGCTCAAGATAAGAGTACGTCTTGCTTATCCCTCGTGCGGGAGCCCCAGGCATAGTTGCTAGAGTAGTAATCGCCATCCTAAATGGAAAGAATCTTGTATGATCATTAACTCAAGAGATACTTGTGGTGAAGAAGACCCAATACTAGAATCTTAACCAATTGTGATTCCAACAAACAAGGAAACGAATGAGTACAAGGCAATAGAATCACGTCAATTTGTTTCTCATATTCTTCTTGTCTCTGTTAACTAGCAAGGCCACTGAGAAGGAGATCCTGAGAAAAGGCAACTGATATATGAAGTAGAACCTTGAGAATGAGAAGCATTGTGAAGAACACTCTTGATTATCACACGGAAGAAGATTCTGACGAAGTCACCCAAGAATTTGTAATGCTTTAGGGATTCGAGCAAGGCGAATGATGCAATGCTCAAGATAAGAGTGCGTCTTGCTTATCCCTCGTGCGGGAGCCCCAAGCAACTTCCACATATGTACAAGATATGATTACCATTTTAGCTTCAATATCCATCATTAGGAGTGAGAGTGGATGATCCTTGCATTTCTTGATATCAGGCATTAGGCACAAACCAATAACATCTGAATCAGCGGAGTCACGACTTTTTATGGATCCCAAACTTTCTTCCAAGAGGTAAAACCTTTTGTCAATTTGAATAATCGGGAACTTGAAGACTTCAATTCCCAATGGTGTATTTCCTCCTTAACAGTGATAGGAATCTCAACAATACTTCAGAAATTCTGATTCATAGGACCTTCTCTTGAGGTGAGTTTAACATTCCATTAGGCCTCTGAGGAACATGTCTCAATTCTTCTTGTCAAAGAGAAAAGGCTTGAATAACCTCCATACACTGATTCATGTCAGTCTCCATTTATGTTCTCATCTCACTCAAAAACCTCACGGAGTTGTTCCAATGCCAACTTTCAAGCACATAACGGTGAGAAGTCAAATCTGTTGTTGATGTCAAAGTGTGTTTAGAAAGGGCTCCATAAGCTTCTGATAGAACCATGAAATGCATGGTAGTATGAATGCATGTTTCATTTATGAGAGATCCTAAAGTCTTTTTATACACTTTCATTTTTCTTTTTTTTTGGAATCAAAGCTTCTCTTTTTTTGTATAGAATATCTTTTCTTTCTCTTTTTTTTTTATTTTTCTATTTCCTTTTTTCTTTTTCTCTTTTTTGGAAATAGACTTTAGGATCCCCCATAAATGAAGTGGATAAAGAAATGATGTTATGCGATGCAACAGCATGGGGTCAACGGTCCACATAATCTTAGTAACCACTGTACAATCCTCTGAATAACTGATATAGATTAGATGTCATGAGATCAAAGGTTCGGCCTTGTATCATGGAACCATAGGAACAATAGTCACCATCATAACAGAATAGTCACCAACGGTACCTGTCATGTATATCCCTCCCCACTCACAGGTGTGGTCTAGGTCAGGGTAGGTCAAAATGGCAACCAGCGTTATCAGTCCTCCTGAGGCACCAATGTTGTTGCATCTACATGCCAACAATGATACCCCATTTGGACCTCGACTGGGCGTGGGTCTCATGATCGCACTAGACAAGACCTGACATCTCATCGGCGTCATGACTATCCACTCTATCCTAGGTATCCTATGTGTCACTCTGGCCTGGGTATTGGGCCTTTTACCTCATAGAACATCCCACCCAACCTGCAAACAGTGAAAATATGTGGCCCCCACGGGGACCCATAATATAGTCCAGATGCATGCGGAAAGTAAACATGATATGCAAGCTGGAAATAAACAGGACATGCGAAACATAAAACAAATACATAAAATAAATAAATGCACGTATAGACAAAACATAGCACACCCAGTAAATAAACAAACAAACGGATAGGCTAGGATCGACTCACTAAGGATGGACCAGCAACAGGTCTAGCAACATCCCCAGCAGAGTCGCCAGCTGTCGCACGCTCGCGAAATGATGAACAGAGTCGCCACCAATATATTTATCCCAAAGAGGGAAAGGAATATCAGAAAAACCTAACAAAGGAAGGAACAGGGTCTTGCGACCAGAGAATCAAGGTACGGGAGTCGGTTACGCGAGGGGAAGGTATTAGCACCCCTCACGCCCATCGTACTCGATGGTATCCACCTATGTTTGTTTCTATCTAAAGGGTGTGTACTATGTCTATATCTAAATGAGAAATGAATGCAAAATGTAGGGAAAATAAAGAATTGTACTCGCACAGGCCCTACCCCGCTGCCTACGTATCCTTTTCAGGAATCAGAGTTACCGTAGCTCGGCTCAAGATTTTTTGTTTGTTTTTGTGTTTTTTAATTGGGCGGAGTCAACGTTCACGTTCTTGCATAAGGGAAGACCTACGATGCGTACAAACGGAAATGACGTTGCCCTTAGGAAGGAGAAAAAGAGATTGGTTTGTATCTTTTAGGGTAATTCCATGATGACGAGAACCCACTACAAGGCCTCACATCACTTCCTTACTTTTGTCTTAAGTCTGAGCCTTTATTAAGCATTTTTATGTGTTTTTGGTTGGTGTTTTTTAAGGGGATTTGATTTTGTGACTTAGATCATACCAAAAGGGTTTTGTTTGTTTTTGAATATTTAGAGAACGCACATCGAGGCCTACGCCACAATCGTTTCTCTAAATAACGGTTAAGAAATACATCGAGGCTTCACACCTCAATCATTTCTTCTCCGCTAAGTAAAAGAGATACAAAAAGAGTTTTTTATGAGTATTTAGAGAATGCACATCGGGGCCTACGCCACAATCGTTTCTCTAAATAACGGTTAAGAAATACATCGAGGCTTCACACCTCAATCATTTCTTCTCCGCTAAGTAGGAAAGAACATACATCGAGGCCTACGCCTCAATCATTTCTTTCCTACCATGAAATATAGCAACGGTATGATCTTCATCGGTTTTTTGTTAAGTATTTTAAAAGTTGAAAAGAAAAAGAATGCAAGGAGGGAACTATTTCTAGATTCTAGCCTAACAAGTCTAAATCCTAATGTTAACATGGGATAGATTCTAAAAGGAGCATTAAAATGGTGTCAAAGTAGGCCAAAATATGGCCAAAGTCAAGCAACAAAGTCACAAAAATTATACAAAAATCAACATGGAAATGATACAAAAGCATAAAGGAAACGATTCAAGCATTAGTGCAAAATTAACCTAAAAAAATACTACTATTTTCATGAGTTTTGTATGGGAAAGAAAATGGATTAAGAAAATAGAATGATTAGCCTAACAAAACTAATATTTTTGTGATTATTTTTATGTGAACAATTGTATTAAAAGTCTAAAAATAATAGGGGAAGCTAGCATTTTTATTAAAATCTAAATTCTAGTAGTTAAAAAAGTAGAAACAGGGGGTGAACATTGAATTCATGGTGTGTGCATGGCAAACTGGGCGTAGGCCCAACCCAGGGAGCCCCAAGGGGCGTTTTTTGTTTGAGTTTTCAAGTTGCCAAAAAGAAATGGTGTCACAGGCCGAAAAGGGGTGGTGGATATGAATTCGGTGAGGCCCATGGGAACTTGATCCAGATTTTATTTTCAGTTAACAATTTTCATCAATTAAAATATAAAAAATAAATTAAATAAAGAGAAAGAAAAGGGAATTAGGTTTACCTGGAAGAGACGATTGGGATTCTCGTTCAGAAGATCTATCTTCTTCTCCGCAAAGCAACGGCGCCGGAGTTCATGTCTTGACCTTCTTCAATCGAAACGGCGCCGGAGAAATTGACCTTCGAGCAGCACCTCCACGCAGCGCTATCTCTTCTCTCCCTCATCTCTTCTCTCAGTCTCCCATTAATTTCCGGATCGATTCAGTGCATCTCCGAATCCGATGAAGATGACGAGAAGTCGAGGAGAATTCGCTCAGGTATATCTTCGCCTTCTCTAACTCGTTTTCTCCGATTCGTCTCATCTAAACGCGACGTCACGATCTCCGCCTTCTCCTTCTTATTTCCGTTTTATGCATTCTTGTTGCAGCAAGGTGATTGAAGCGCTGTTGGCGAATTTTGAAGATGAGAAAATGAAGGTTGAGCGACGAGGTTCTTTGGTGATTTGCAGATGAAGATGATTACGGTGATGAACAACGTGATGATGATGCTGCGCAAGATCGAGTGAAGCGGTTTCACGTAGTGAAGGTACAGTGGCGATGATTTTGCAGAATCAATGAAGGACCAAGAGAGAGAGAGAAGATTGAGGATTATGAAGGAGCTCCAAGATGGAAGAGTGGGAGTGTTGAAGATGGTGAAGCGTGGAGGAAAGTGGCATGTGAAATGGTGGTTGAAGGTGATGCCTGTGGAGTATGAAGAAGAAGAGAAAAGGGAATGGTGAAGAAACGTGATCCAGAGGAAAAAATGGTGGGGGAGATCCTGATTTATAATGTCTGAAGGTTAATTTTCTACTCTGTTTTCTGTTACTTGTTTCAGTTACATTCTGTTAGAGTGGTGTAACTGATTCTGAAAGTTAGTTGTAGGTTTAACTGTTAGTTACGGTTCTGTTATGGAGGTTAGGTACAAAAGTTTGTTACAAAAACTGAAAGTTAGTTTTTATGGTTAGGGAGACTGTTGAGTTGGACTGTTATAGGTTGGCAGTTAGTTGAGAGTTGTTAGGAGGTTGGGTTTTCTGTCATGATAGTTAGAAATTAGTTGGAGATTAGGAATTGGTTCAGGTAGTTAGCAGGTAGTTAGATGCTGTTAGTATTAGTTGAAAGTTTATAGGATAGTAACTGAAATCGGTTATCTTTATGACTGACTTGGAAGGTTGGTTTAATGGTGTAATAATGGGACAGCAGGATTAATATTGAGTTACACGGATCTGTTTCTTTGGAATTTTCTGATTTGATTTCCTTGTTTAAATGGTGCAGCTTGAATGTGGATTATGCAGGGCTGTGTGAATTTAAATGTATGGACTGTTTATATGAATGCAGTGTAGGTTTTTTTTCAGGATTTCTGAGGTGAATTGGTTTCATGTTTTGGTTTGCTAAATGTTAGCCTGGTAGAGTAAACAATGTGTATGCAATGTCTTTGTGAATGAAGTATATGGCTGATGTGAATTTGTGGTGGAAGCTGTAGGTTTAACGATGGTTTTGATTATGTGGTTTATGAATCTTGACTCGAGGTTATGCTGAATGTAACATTGACATGGGCTAAGTTAGTGTTTATTTGAACTGTTTTTTTTTGAATGGTGCAGGCAAGTATTCGAACATGATTTGGCCAGGAGCAAAGAGATGAAGAAATACGAGAAATGGAAGCAACGGCATGAGGGATGAATTGAAGGAATGAAGAGGAATTAGTTTTTTTTTGTGTAAATTTATGAATTTATGGGTTGTAATGTGAGGACATGTACTCGGATACGAATTGTATTTTCGTATGGCATTCTGTAATGAACAAGGCTTTGAATCGGAATGGCTTGAAATGTAGTGGTTTTATATATATTTGAAGTGTGTGGATTTGGATTTGGATGAACACTTGAATGATGATTCTTGTCTTATATTCTCAAATAAAATTTGAATTTTCCATCATTTGTTATTTTGAATTTAAATCTCAAACTCGAACCGATCTATCAAACCTTAAACAAATTTAATCCTTCCTTTTTGTGCACCAATTTGAACGAAGCCGCTCGATTACCTTAATGATCTCCACAATATCCACAACATTTTGCCAATATCGCCCACTGAGAAATCCAAGCAGACATTAATTGACCCATACCATTCGCACCATAAGTGAACACCAACAGAGCCCCAATTTATGCAGATAATGAGATCTTGCCCAATAGCATCCAACAGAGGAGAGAAAGACCCAACTTCTTGTATTATAGATAGCAATAAAGAACTGTTACTCAACAAGACCCTTGATCCTAATACCCTGGATACTTGTTTTGATGGATGCAATTATAAGGAAGTAAATTCTGATTCTTGATCCTTAATTCAATGATCCTTGATCCCGATGCCAATTATTGATTAATGATGCATGATGTGTTAAATGACCTAGTGGAGGTATGCAGATGAAATGCGAAGCTAAAGCCAGTTAAAAATTAAAGGGTAGGACAAATTTGGGGTATGACACCTATGCCCATGGAATTTATCATGCACCTGCATAATCTGGCCATCAATCCCCACTAACCTTAGATCTAACGCCCCAGCCTGACTCCCTATACCATATACCCTAATGATAACCACATGTAATCAAAACCTTAATAAAACTTAATTAATTTTTTTATTTATTTGTTTTATTTTAATTAAAATATCTTTTAATATAATTAATTATATAATTAAATTGTTTTATAAATAAAATAGGTTTATAATATTTATATTAAAAACTCTAACTTGTTGTTCGTTCCGATTAAATCAATTAATCGCTATGGTCAACAATAAATTTTAATTAAAATGTTTATTTAATTAAAATGCAAATTAAATTATATTCGATTAAATGGTTGCAACTATCTTATTGGTTGTGATGATTAATCTTTTCTTCAAATTCTTTATTCTTTTTAATCGAATTAATCGGTTGCGAGGGGTAATGATATAAATTAAATTATTAAAAAATACCTTAATTCATTATTAGTGATAATCGACTCAATCGATTAAAATTGGTAGTGATGCAATTATTAATCTTTTAACTATGGTGATCAAATCTATTGATCATTGCGGTTAATAGTACCAAATCAGGGTTATACGCCCAAACCTTAAAATACTTCTCAAATCTATTCAAAATTACAAATTATCAAACTGCGATAGGCCATTCAAAAAGCCTCAAAACAATTTCAAACCATTCAAATCAAATTCTAAGGCGTACAATCCTGTCCCCGAACTACGTAGACTCTGATCCTCCCTAAGGAGGTACGTAGGCACTTGGCAACAAGGCGAGTCCCCCTCCTCCAAATCTTAATCATGTCCATAATTAAGTTTTAACCCTATTAACTTTCTGCCACCCTTTTTATGCTTTTGCCCTAACCCTAGTCTTTGCAATGTTAACCTTTAGGAAAGGGTTTTGGGTGCCTAACACCTTCCCTTAACCCGAATATAGTATCTTACCTTGAATCTCGTAACCATCAAAGGTTTCCTATTCGCCTTGGTAGAATAGGTGGCGACTCTCTAAGTTAAAATTTTAGGCAGGTTGCTACAGTTGTCCAAAGCATTTGTGATGTGGTGAGTTGCACCAAAATCCATGATCCAATCTTGAGCAGCAGCATGAGATGTTGTTCGTGCATGGTGAGCCATAGGAGCATTAGGACGCTTCGGGTAACCATGTAATTTATAGCAAACCTTCGTTGTATGCCCACTTTTGTCACAATATTGACAGATTACTCGACGAGATTGACCGGCTGATGTGGATCCTCCATTGTTGGGGTATGAAGCACTCTGATAGTTTCCACGTTTCTGTTGAGATTGTTTTCCTTTGAATGCGGCATTGGCAGTGGCTATTGATGAGAGTGTTTGGTTGTCATTTGTGATTTCATCTCTTTTGAGATGGTTTTCAAAATCTGTGAGTAGATCATGAAGATTTTTAAAGCTGATTGGATTTTCTCGGGTGCGGATCGCGGTTGTAATCTCGCGATATTCAGTTCCGAGACCATTGAGTGTGTGAATGACGAGATCGATGTCATCCACCGGCGAGTTGATGATGGCTAACTCGTCTGCAATTGCTTTGATGTTGTTGAGATATTCAGAAACTGGGCTGACTCCTTTTGTGATTCTGGAGAGTCTTTCTTTTAGGTTCATAATGCGAGCACGAGTCTTACTTGCAAACATTTTTTATAGGATCTCCCATGCTTTTTGAGATGTTTTCACATTGCCTAAGGCAGTGATAATACTCGGATCAACTGAAGTGATAATTGCATGCAAGATAAGTTGATCTTGCCTAGTCCAATAGGAGAAATTTGGATTTGTTTTGACGGGACATTTTGTAGTGCCGTCGATGAAGCCGATGAGGTCATATCCAATGAACAGAGTGTTCATCTGAATATGTCAGGCAGGATAATCGGTGCTTGTGAGTTTGAGTGAGTGGTGTGTATTGAGAACAACCACTGTGTTGGTGCCAACTACAATGGTGTTGTTACTGTTAGTACCAGTTGGTGTGCTCATGATGATGAAAGAAAAAATATGGTCACTGGATCAAGTTTGCTGTAAAGCTAGAGCTGTGATACCATATAAGAGTAACAAATATTATGGTTTGAATGAATATTATTGATAGGTGATTACCACATATAAAGAGTACAAAGATCCTACAGTTAAGGAATGAATAAGACAATTCCTTAATGACTATAATTGATAATGATGACTAATTATATGATGTTTTCTACGTAATAATTACAGATATTATGTACACACTAATTATCCTCTAATAGATCTATAGTTTTAGAAAAAACTAAAACATCATAAATGTAAACAATTATAAATTCCGTATAAGGAATAAAAATATCATTCATAATATTTTGAAATTCGGAAGGGGCGTTCTTTAGCCCAAAAGGGAGGACATTCCACTCGAAATGTCCAAAAGGCACAGTGAAAGCCGTTTTGTATTTATCATATTCATTAATCTGAATTTTCCAATAGCCAAATTTCATATTGAATTTAGAAAAGATTAAAGCAATATTTAATCTATCTGATAAATCCTTTTTATTAGGAATAGGATATCTAAAATTAATGGTAAATAAATTAAAGTACATTAATGGTAAATAAATTATAAATAATGATTTTCTAACAAATGACTTTTTGTATTATTAACCTCTGAACTAGATTAGATGATCCAATATATGAGATAATGATGGTGAAAAAAAGTATCAATCTATTTAAAATACAACCTCAAATAAATTTATAAATTTTTTTCTAACTTAATTTAATGTCTAATATTTTTTTTAACTTTATTTATTAAACAATTTTCTTGATTTATATTAAAATATTTATTCTTTATAGTTTTTTAAAATTTGAAATGTACATTAGGGAGATGTTATATATTTTTCAATGAATTTTCAGTTTTTATTTATTATTATATAAAATTATAAAAGTTGATAACACTAATATAATTATAAATTAATTTTTATAATTTCTTTATCATTAATATATTTTAAATGAATTTTTTTATAACTTCTTCCATTACTAGCCTCTTTTAATAATCATTGAATTGATTGTTTATAAAATACCCATTTTTTAAAATTTAATTCTTACATAACTAAAAATTAATTTTTAATAATTCTGTTACATTTTTATTGTATTTATTGTTTATAAAACTCTTCATTTCTTTAACTTTAGTTCTTACATTTTATAATTTTATTTTTCACTCAATATTAATATATTTAACCCAAAAATAATCTTATTTAAAGATTTTTTTTGACAAATGACTTTTGGTATTATTAATCTCTGAACTAGATTAGATGATCCAATATATCAAATACTGATGGTGAAAAAAATATCAATCTATTTAAAATACAACCTCCAATAAATTTATAAAATTTTTTCTAACTTAATTTAATGTCTAATGATGCAACTCCTAAAAAATATTCTATATTAAATTCTCCTAAATTATTAAAATATTTAATATTTTTAATTTATGAAAAAATAACTAGATCTTAAATTTATGAATCATTTTTATACAATAAAAAAATCATTTAATAAATAATTATGTAATAATTTCAATATGATCTAATTATAATATTTTATTGGCCCATCATACATTTTATAACAAAAAAAAATGAATTATTTTCTTAAAAATATAATGAATAAATTAATGAAACTTTTTAAGCTTCTGGAATGTCTTTCTTTCTCGTCAAACCGGCAGGAAGCATTTCATCCTGTCAAAAGATCGTCATTATAAGGAATAAATTAATGAAAATAATTGAATTTTATGTCATAATTATATAATCATACAATTAGTAAATTGAATAGTTGCAATTTTAAAAATTACTATTGTCATTTTATATTTTTTTAAAACAATTGTATCAACCTTTGAACTACTCACCTAATAATTGTATTAATACCAATTTTTAATTTCTATTGATCTACATGTTCTTTCTCGATGTGAGTATAAATATATGTGACTTTAGTTTCAGATCTTCAATTTTGTGTTACTCTTTAAATTTATATGATAGTTTTTGTCTTCTATTTCTTACTTTATAAATGTGTACTGATGGTTAATTTTATTTTTTTCACAGGATAAAAGATGATTCATTTGTTAATGGCACCTCGTGTAAGTATTTTGATATTTTTAACTCTAATATTTACCTTTGTTCAAAAATGTAACATTATTTGTAGGCTTAAGGATTATATTTTGGTGTTTTACTCAAATATCTATCTTTCAGCGCTCATCCACAAATTTAACATATCATTAATTTTATATACATTTTTGAATGCAATTTCATATTCACATTCAACGAATTACCTTTCAGTGCTGTCAATAATAATTATATTTTATAATAATTTTTTCTAGGGGCTTCATGTGTCATAGCTATCTTAATGAATTAATATTGTTATAAAGATAACTTTAGGTCGGTCATATATGCAAGCAAGTGTTTACGGTGATTTCCAGTAAACAACCGCTAGTCTTCCAAACTATAAATAAATATGATTTGGTTACTCGCAAGATCGACTAGATTGATCCTAGGACACATAGTCAAAAAGATTGTTATTAATGGTCGTTCGAACCATATTTATGATTTATCTTTGTCAATAAGAGTTTCTTCGAATAAAACAAGTAAACTTGATAGTGACTTTGTTATATGCAAGTATAACTTCAACAAAAGGGTAAGTAAAAATAAGACATAAAACGAAAACTGTTTAAAGTGCAAAGAATCTAAAATTGCAGAAATATTAAATACTTCAAAAGTAAATGACATGAAAATAACAGTACAAGAATGTAAGTGGCAAGAAGTAAATGAAATGCAATAATACTGAAAAGATATCTGAAAACGAAAAGGGAATACACATGTATTAAAATGGTGGTGTCATACGTACATTTCTCAGCGAACTCTTTCTCTTTAACACATGATACTTGAGTAATATGTGAGTGATTTGTACAAAATGAACACACAGAATCCTAACATTAAGACTCCTATTTATACTAATTTCGACCTTAACGACCCTACGCTAATCTAATGCCACGTTTCTCATAAGAACTCCAGGGATGCCATCTGTTGTTAGACAGTTACGAAACCGTCTTCGAATTTCAAATCTTCCCGCCTA
Source organism: Vicia villosa (assembly GCF_029867415.1). Classification (NCBI taxonomy): domain Eukaryota; kingdom Viridiplantae; phylum Streptophyta; class Magnoliopsida; order Fabales; family Fabaceae; genus Vicia; species Vicia villosa. The sequence goes on from NC_081181.1 coordinate 206,397,701, forward strand.
AGTCCTTCTTCGACGCGTGGCAGTGTATTTAACATTAAAACACTACGAAAACACGCTAATTAGTAATACTTTAACATATTTCATGAAATTTGCCTAAGTCTTCGAAGACATGTACTCCTATGAGCTTTAGTGTTCATCATCTCCGCTGTGACTTAGAAATCTTCACTCTCGAAGCATGGCCATCAGGAGCCATTTTCTTATCTTCAAACGATGGTCATCAGTAACCATCTCTTCTTCAAATTTTTATTCTTCGAAGAACCATATATTTGCAAAACGAAATCTTCAGCTAACAAATTGCCCCCAATAAATGTCTGTTTCGAAAAAACAAGAGAAATATGCGTTTCTTGTCATTGTAAGATTTCGTTCCTTGCTACTCTTTGAAAGTTCCAAGATTGCTGACTAACGTCATAATCATTGATGACCCTGTTTTCAAAACTTCTTGTCATTTTCAAAGATGTCTTCTCATAACTTACATTCCCACGTTTTTGACCTTACTTCTTGATCATTATTCCTACATACTAGGAGTAAAGCTAATTTATTTGACCGCCGTTGGATTAAATCAAAACCCGCCGCGTGTCCTTTTGTTTTACCCAAAAGATTTAAAAAGGTTCCCGTTAAACCTTTAAATACCTGGTCTTCACTTTTATACAACTTTTCATTCCTACTTCTTCATCTTCTTCAACAGAATACTTTCTCAATCAAACTTCTCTATGGCTTCATCTTCAAATGTTCTTCAACCTATTCTAAAGCTCCAAACAACAACGTGGTCTGGGGAACGAGAACACATTCCAAACCCTAACACCGCAGAGGTGCGCGCAATTTACGCTTCTCAGGTACTCATCCCCTTTGAACTTTCTGGAAAACCTCTTGCTTTTATGGGTCCATTGCCAGGTGAAAGTAATCCATCTATAAACAAATTCTTCCCTTCTTATTACAAAACTAGACCCTTGGTTAGTAAGATTAAGATAGATGAAGATGGTCATTCCTCTTTAGGAGAACCTGATAATGCTGAAGAAACTTCAACTGCACCCCTTTGGCTCTGGCACAAATTAGGTTAAACTATATGACCAACTTTGTAAAAGTATTTAGGTCAATCCCTTTAGCCAAAGATCCTGATCTATAGTATGCCTGGTTAGAAAAAGTAGAGAAAAAGAAAGAATCTTTCTGGAAATCATTAGGAATATATGATTTGATTCAATTATCAAAAACAGGCTTAGAATATAACCAACCCATGTTAGTAGCAGCGGTTCATTTCTGGGATGCTTCCCACAACACCTTCCATCTTCCATGTGGGATGGTTACCCCCACTCTCTTTGATATAGCTGCTATTACAGGACTTCGACCAACTGGGGAGACCTTCGACCCTAATGATATGGATACTGATACTATTAGCTTTAATGAATCAACAATTACTTATACTGCATTCATCCAGAAGTACCACGACACAACACAAGCAGAAGTTTCCGATGAAGAACATATTGCTTTTTTAGCACTATGGCTCTCGCGATGCGCTTTCTGCTCAAGATCCATACAGGTTGCAAAGAGGTATCTTTGCATGGCTAATCAGCTACATGCTGGAAAAAAGCTCAACCTAAGCCAATTACTCTTAGGATTTCTTTATGAAAACCTCAGCGAAGCCGCGAATCTTACCAAAAACTACCAAACTGGCACTCTACTTTTTGCTGGTCCTTTTTGGCTACTGCAACTGTGGCTTAACGCTACATTTGAAACTCACCTTCCCTTTCGAAGCAACATCAATGAAGAAGATAATAAAATTAAGAATCGAACTATAGAAGGAACTAGGTTGGCTTACCTAACGCCAAAAGAAGAAACTGGGAAACTTCGTGAACATTTTCTAGCATATACAATGATGGTCTCCCAGCGTAATTAGTTCGATCCTTCCATGGCTCCGTTTGTACACAGAACAATCGGTCCTGAATGGTTCACCCGAAGGTTCCCATCAACATCTCAGGATCAACAAACTGAGTCTATGGAAATTTGGGAAGCCTTTCTGACCCCAAGGTTGTTTTATCATCGTCTTCGACCATCAAAAAGTCAATGCGTTCTCGTATGCTACCAACCAAATCTGGTCTCGAGACAGTTTGGGCTGGTGCAAGTAAAACCCAAGTGTTTATATGATAAAAGGAACCATCTGTGCTTCCATACCTTGCACCTGACTGAAAAGGAGTGTGAATCAAAGATCAACAAATATGTTGGCGTCACCAATCTTTCTCTTATTTCCTTCGAACCTGCCTTTTACTCCACACCAGACTTTCACCAATGGTGGACGGATTACTATACTTCACAAATCTTTGACGCCGATAGTCTCACTCAAGAACTAACTACAGCTTTTAATGATGTGCAGGAGAATTTCCACAAAGGTACCTCGACTCATATTAAAGAAATCCAAGCTTTTCAAAAATTCTTTGAAACTATCTATCGGCCTGATGATCTTAGTCGGACCGTTCGTGAAGCTGCAGTTATTTTACGCGAAAAGTTTTCCGCCAAACTGGATAAGTTAAAATTGCCCTCGCATGTTCGACCAGAACTGCGCTATGAAGTGGCTTTCAAACTTAATCCTCCAAAATTCCCTCCACTACCAAGTGCGGATTTTGGTGTGGCTCTGAGCCCTCCTTTTCCAAATTGGTTTGTGTGTGGCAACGTTTTAAAAGATCTTCAAGAAAGTACTAAAAAACGTGCTGATCGAGTGGTTCCGACTAAGCATACCCTAGATACTTTCAAAGGGCATCTTCATATAGATCTTGAACATGTTCGTGTCTTGACCCCAATACCTGAAGGTTTGGACTCAGACAATCTTTTGACTGACTTTTCTTTTTTCTGTTGATATACTGATTCCAGTCTCAACTACAGCCGTTGCTCGAAGAAAGAAGATTAAAGAAGTTCCTACACAGAAGGACTCTGGGGCATCTAAAAGCAACAAGCCAAGTGAGAGTGATTCCATTGCCACTAGCAAGAAACCCACGGTACATACCCATTTTATATCATCAATCTCATATAATCTGTGAATAGTGCTTATTTTACTCAATTTTATATTTCCCAGAATTCGAAACCCCCGGTAGGTTCGAAACGACAAGCCTCTTCAACAGTTGTCTCAGATGATGAAGACAAATCTCCTCCTCGTACCAGGCAAGGCCATAGAAAGAGACAGAAAGCTATTACTCCTTCGGGAAAAGAGAAAGGGCTAGGTTCCTCCAAAGTTGCTTCTCCTAGCGACAAGGCGTCTTCTGAGGAATCACCTTTAAAAACTGCCAGTAATGCCTTCGTTGTCGAAAGTCATAACTCAAGTCCAGACAATATTCCACCCAAGGTATTTGGGTTTCAACCCAAAATCATCTCATAATTTTAACTACATGATTAAGTTAACATCTTACCTTGTCATTGCAGGATGATACTGGCACTGCTACTTCAGGTCTTAAGACTTACAATTTCACCATTAATGTCGATAAACCTCAAGGTAATCATAACTCTTTCACTTTCATCGATAAACTTCTCAAGGCCTTATCGTTCTGACTAAGTCTGGTTTGTTTAATGCAGATATTTCCCAAAATAAATCCCATGTTCTCTCACCAGTTTTTGAAGATGCCAGGCCTCTTACCACCATCTTACCTAATGAGCCAGTCGAAGAAAGCCAATCCACTGACGAATCCCCAGCTACTCATCAAGATAAAAACCTGGAAGAAAATCATCCATTCTCAGGTAGTGACAACGTGAATCCACAACCACATGGTAGTGAAGATACTGTATCCGAACAAGATGCTATGGAGGAAATTTCTAAACCAGATAAACACAATCCTCCAGAAACTTCAACTCTTGACACAGAAACTACTCCTGGGGCAACTTCGATGCCTGCCCCTACGAAGCCCACTCCTTCGGAACTGGAACAGCTTAAGCAAACTGATCCTCTCAGTTTTCTAAAAGCTATGATGAATGTGAATACTACTTCGCCTTCAGAACTTGACATCTCTCCAGCTGTCCTTGTAGAATCTGGTGACAAGGAAGACATTCCTGACCTCCTTCGACAGATAAAAGAAAGATTCTTTGGGGTCAATCTTGTGGATGTTCTTAGTCAAGATCCTATTAAAAATCATAACTTGAATCAACTCTTGAAGAAAGTGGATTTGTTTCGAGTCTCGAAAGAAGTTTCAGAGGTGATTGTTTTGCTAGGTTCTCTAGTTGAACAACTTGAAGCTAATATTCTTCGAAAACAAAATATCGAAAAGCAACTATCTGAAAAAATAGCCTCTCATGACTCTTCATGGAACTCTGCTGTGGATGCGACGAAACAAGGTGAGGCCCTCAAGCTTAAACATTCAGAAAATCAGAAGGCATATGATAATTATGAGAAGGATATCAACTCCTGGAAACAAGAGATAAAAGCTCTCGAAGAAAAGATAAAGGAAGCTGAGAATTGTCAGGCAACCATACAAAAGGCCAATCAACAAGATCTGCTTGCAGTGGCGCAATTGGGGATTAAACACTTCGAAACCGCACAAAATTTAGTGCCAGAGATTGAAGGATTGAAGAAACACCGGGCGTTACTGGAACTTCGTATGTCTTCATGGGAAACTCAATATTTGAAGATCAAAAATAGTCTCCCTGAGGATTTCAACTAGCTGCTTCGAACTCTGTATTTTGTTGCACTTTTGTTTTGTAATCGAACCTTTTATAAAAATATCTATCTGTATGCTTGACCTCTATTTTTCGTCTATGTTTTCCATATTCGCAAGCACTATTTTTAGCAAATCTTTCATATTCTGCCAAAATATATATCTTCAGATTTTCCACAGTGATTCTAATCAATGCAACACATAACCCCGACCACTCTTCGCAGTATCTTTATTCTTAGACTTGACGTTTCTGCTTCTCTAGCCGTAATCATTATTAAACAGTGACGTCACTTTCTTCAAAACGCTCATTTGAGACGTGCGTGCATCAGTTTCATGATTACTTTTCAACTTCCAAGGGCGGGAAACGGAGGAAGCCTTAACTCCCTTTTTGGAATACCAAACCGCAGTCCAATCAATCATTAAAACTTTAAACCACCCTTCATTACCTCAGGTCTATATAAAGGCCTAAGATCGTTTTCATTTCTCCATTCTTGCATTTCCTCAAACACTAACAACAGAAGAGAGAAACCTTTTCTTCAAACTTTCTTTTCAAAAAAAAAATGGTTGCGCCTCTCTCTTACAACAACATAAAGGCTGTTATCAAGAAGGAGTTCAAACTTTGTGAGGATGAACTTGATAGCAACTTCATCACTCTTGGCAATCTCTTTGCTAACCAAGAACTGGATTTCTATTTTGGAGACATCCTGGAAGGTCCTGTTTACCCCAACATGCTTGCAGATTTCTGGATGTTTGCGTCTCTACGCATAGATCCTGAAGGGAGGACCACCATAGTTTCTGAGGTTCGACACGTTCATCTCAGCATCACTCCCACCACCATTGCTAACCTGATGAGATGCAACAACTCTGGGGAAACATTTGATGACAACAGCTTCAACATGACTACTCATCTTATGTTGAGGACTCTCATGGACAACGATCCTTTCAGTGCCAAGGTTATCAGGATCTGGCATCAAATGCTTGTGGGTAATTTCCGTCCTCGGAGGCTTGACGAAAACAACATCATGGTCGAAGACTTGGAGTTTATTCTCTGTGGTCTTCGAGGGAAGAAGGTTAACTTCCCTTTGATGATTTTCAAAGGGCTTGTTGAGGCCGTTTCTGTGGCTACTGCTGGTCAGGGAAACGTAACCTGTTTTCCGAATGGTAGACTCCTCTCTTATATATTCCTTAAGAAGGGTGTCGTGAGGCGGATGCGCACTTCTGGATCCATGGACATGTTCGAGGCTGAAAGCTTGCCTGTGCTGTCCTTAGAAGGATTGGATCAGAGGATTAATTAGCCAATATTTGCCCTAGGTTTTTATGCTTTCCTTTTTTTTTTTATATTTTCAGGAGTTCCTGGGTCATGTCCCCGGATCTCTTTTTGTAATGCTTGTACTTCTATGTTTCAATGACAAAATATTTTGGTGCTTCTCTGACTCTTTTCTTAATTTACCATCTATTTTGATCGTAAAGCCATTTTGATCAATGCAACACATATACTTTGGTACATGTCTGACCATTTTGGCTTTCGTAGTCCCCTGAATGTCTACGTTTTTGCAATCTTTACTTCGTACATGCTTGGTTTATATCTCTTTAGATATTTTCCGTTTACTCTCAAGATCCTACGATCTTCTGCTAACTCTTCAATTTCATAAGCATTATTCGAAAATACCTTTAAGATTCGAAAGGGTCCTTCCCAGTGCGGGGACCATTTACCAAGTGCTTGATTCTTTCAATCTATAGGTAAAATAACTTTCCAAACTAGGTCATTACTAATAAACGTTTTACCTTTCACCTTTTTGTTGTATGCTCTGGATACTCTTTCCTTTTGCCTTTTTATCATTTCCAGCGCTCGAAGTCTGTCTTCATCCAAATCTACTAACTCATTCATCATTAACTCCCAGTATACGTTGGGAGGAATATCTGCTTGTCTTTGTACCCTTACTGACTGTAGATATATCTCGATTGGGAGTACTGCATCATGCCCAAACGTCAACTGGAAAGGAGTTGTGTTTGTAGCTTCTTTTGGAGATGTTCGACAAGCCCAAAGTGCTTGGTCCAAAGTTTTATGCCAATTCTTGGGTTTCTTTCCCACATGTTTTTTGATAAGGCCAATTATTATTTTGTTTGCTGCTTCAACTTGTCCATTTGCTTGAGCATAGTAAGGTGTAGAAGTAAATAACTTGAAACCTATTTCTTTGGCAAAGTCTTGCATTTTTCGTCCAGTAAAGACCGAACCTTGATCAGTTGTTATACTTTCTGGGATTCCAAACCTATATATAATATGTTTCTGAATAAACTCAATCACGGCCTCTTGATCCACATTTGCTAGTGGTATTGCTTCGACCCATTTTGTGAAATAGTCTATTCCTACTAATATGTATCTTTGGCCTTTAGACGACTTAGGGTGAATTTCTCCGATCAAATCTAACGCCCATCCCCTGAAAGGCCAAGGTTTCACTATTGTACTTAATTCGTTTGCTGGGGCGTGCTGGATACTTGCATGTTCTTGACATTCTTGACACCCTTTTGCAAACTCTATGCAATCTTTTAACATGGAAGGCCAATACATTCCATAACGAAATAAAAGCCATTTCATTTTGTGTCCTGCTTGATGTGCACCACATGCCCCACTGTGTACGTTCGACAGAGCCAAGTATGCTTCTGCTTCACCTAAGCATTTCAATAATACCCCTTCAGGAGTTTTCTTGAATAATTCGTTTCCCATCAGGAAATATGACAGGGCTCTATATTTTATCTTCCTGTCTGTATCCGTCGAAGGGCTTTTTAGATAGTTTATTATTGGACTCCTCCAATCTGTATCTGCTAATGAGTCTATGTTTAGCACTTCGAATTCTCCTTTGTTGGCGTAACCCAACTGTGAATTCTCCAGATCACTTGGGGAAAGTTTAGTAGACATTGCTCTCCCTCTTACTTCAATCAATTCTTCTAACTTTTCTTTTGATACCTTGTATCCTGAAGCTAACTGCGCCAAGTCGTTTGCCTCTTGGTTATTCATCCTTGATATGTGTTTTAATTCCACATATTCGAATTTCTTGAGTAGCCTATTTGCTATGACAAAGTACATGATCAAATTTTCTTTGATGCACTTGTATTCCTTTGTCAGTTGTTTAATGACCAATTCAGAGTCCCCTTTAATTTCGACTCTGGTTGCCCCCAATTCTAACAAAGCTTCAAGTCCCTCGATTTTATACTTGAGCTTTGTTGGAATTCCATCAGGAGAAATTATCAACAAACCAACTCCGATTCCCTCTATGTGCGTTGAACCGTCGAAGTATAACTTCCAAGGTTTTAAACCCACATACTGTTGATGACTCTCAGCTACTGCATGGTCGACAATGAAGTCTGACACAATTTGACCTTTCATTGCCTTGAGAGGCTGAAATATTAGTGAATATTCAGTTAGGGCTAAAGCCCATTTACCGATTCGACTATGCAGTATAGGCTTGGATAACATATGCTTAATAACATCACAATGAGACGAAACATAAACATCAACTGGCTTTATATAATACTTAAGTTTGATACAAGAGAAATATAAGCAAAGGCAGAGTTTTTCTATAGCGGTATATCTAGTCTCTGCATCATTGAGTACTCTACTTAAGTAATAAATGGCTCTTTCGATGCCATTCTCATCTTCTTGCGCCAGCATGCTGCCTATTGTTTTATCTGAAGCTGAAATATATAGGCGCATGTGCTTCTTCCCATTTGGGGGAGATAGAATTGGTGGACAAGTCAAGTATTGCTTGATTTTATCAAAAGCTTCTTGATGTTCAGCATTCCATTCGAATTTTCCTTGCTTAAGCCGCAGTAGAGGTGAGAAGGCTTGTGTGCGTCCACTCAAATTAGAGATAAATCTCCTTAAGAAGTTTATCTTTCCCAATAAAGATTGTAGTTCTTTCTTCGTTGATGGAGACTTGGTTTCCATTATGGCTTTCATCTTATTCTGGTTAATTTCTATTCCCTTTTTGTGGACTACGAAACCCAAGAAATCACCTGCCTGCACAAAGAAAGCACATTTGAGGGGGTTCATCTTCAAGCCATGTTTCCTCATCCTTTCGAATGATTGGCTCAGATGATTGAGATGAGTTACATCTGAGGTGGATTTTACCACAATGTCATCTATATATACTTGCATGAATGTTTCTATGAAGTCATGGAATATAGAATTCATTGCTCTTTGATAAGTTGCCCTAGCATTTTTTAAACCAAACGGCATTACAATCCATTCGTAAGTACCTATTGTCCATGGGCAACGAAACGCCGTTTTGGATACATCATCTTCTGCAATAAAGATCTGATTGTATCCAGAATATCCATCTAACATGCTCAAATACTCGAAGCCTGCGACTGAGTCTACTAGCATTTCTGCCACAGGCATGGGATACTCATCTTTAGGGGTGGCTGCATTAAGATCACGAAAGTCTATGCATACTCTTAATGAACCATTCTTTTTAATTACAGGCACTATATTAGCAATCCATTCAACATACCTTGTAGTTTGGATGAACTTGCAGCGTAGAAGCCTTTCGACCTCTGCTTTAATCTTCGAATGAATCTCTGGCGCGAATCTCCAGGGAGTCTGCTTTATAGGCTTCTTTCCTTCCTTTATTGGTAGTTTTAATTCGACCAAATCTCTTCCTAGACCAGGCATCTCGTCATAATCCCAAGCTAAACAATCTTTGTTTTCCTTCAACAGTTTGATGACCGTTGCCTTTAATTCTGGTTCTAGTTTCGCGCTGATATATGTTATTCTTTTTTTATCTTCGTCTCCAAGATTTACTTCTTCGAGTGGATCTTGAGCTAACATCTTTATATTTGGTGCCATTGGATCTTTTTAGAATCCCAAAGGCTCTTCATCATAAATTGCATCTAACCTTTGACTCGATTCTTCTCTTATGGTTCTTTCGACTTGAAACGAATCTTCAGAAGATTTGGAACTCATATGTATCTCTAAATCTGTGACTTCCTTCTTGGTTAGACCTGTGTCAATCTTCGCATTTGATAGTTCGGCCTCGAGAGCCGCCTTTCTTTTATTCTCGGCCACGTAAGCCGAAATCTTTTCAAAGAAAGAAAACTCAGACATTATTAATGTCATCGTCCCAGCCTGTCGGCCGTTCTGTTGGATAATTCTCCAATGGTGTTGGATCTGCTGGGCCATCCATGATCTCTCTATCCCACTGGAGTCCATTTGGGTGTAGAGTTAAATAGTACAACGCATTCTTATTTGGGGTGTACATCTCTTCTGCCGCATGACAAAGACTTATGTTTGCCAAATTCCTATCGAAGTTAGTTTTATTAACCTGGTTAACTTCAGCCATATAGTAGCTCTGATCTCCTTCGATATTCTCTACTATACCGTCTTCCCTCCAAATTGTCACCCTTTGATGCATTGTTGAGGGCACAGCTGCCACTCCATGAATCCATTCTCTACCAAGCAAAAGGTTGTAGTTTGCTTTTGCTGGTATAACCATAAACATAGTTGGCCTCGTGACTGAGCCTACTGTTAAATTGACCTGAACAACTCCTAGTGTTTGTCCTATCTTGCCTTCGTAGTTAGATAAAACCATGTTATGTGGCCTTATATCAGTATCGAACATACCAATTCTTTTTAGCATGTATTGAGGCATTAGGTTCACTGCTGCTCCCCCATCAACTAGGACTTTATTGATGCCAACATTCTCAATTTTAGCCCTGATATAGAGTGGCTTCAAATGATTTCGCATACCTTCATCAGGCCTTTCGAAGAAAGCGTTCTGTTCTTCAACTGCACCGTTATTCAGCACATAATAACACACAGGTTTGTGTTTTGCCATTTCTTCGATGTCAGCCTCCTCGCAGTCTTCAACTTCCGTTTCCTGATTGAACTCATGAGGAAGCACAGACACAACATTGCAGTTGAGGTTTATGGATGACACTCCATCAGAATCAAAGTCATTTGTCATTCGATCTTCTTCTTTCCAAGAACTAGAATGTATCTTGTCTTCTTCATCCAAGATCTTTTCAGCTTCGAATAGCCTGCGTTCCACTGGAGGTTTGTCTGACTTTGCCCCCTGGCGTGGGACTTGGTTGCTACTAGACTCTCCAGCTTCTCTTGGCCTGTATTCCTTTTGAGCCTTTTTTATTCTCTGATGCCTTCTCCACTGGGATCGGGACATAGGATTTTTTCCTTTGTAATTCTCCAATCGATACACCTCTCGATTTGGTTTTTGAAATTGCTTCCTGTATGCCATTGCAGTTCTTCCTCCTTGGTCCCAACTCCGCCATTTGTTTTCTCTTGCACCAGTTTGCACCCATCTATCCCTGGGTGCATCTGCAGGGACTTTAAATGTTACCTTTCGAACTCTGGGGTGTGGACTATCAGGTCTCTTCGTAGGAGTCCATTTGTCGAAACCGTATAGGTTAGGACGCAACCCCTGAGTTTCTCGACCCATGTAGCAGTACACACGTTCGAAGGATCGTGCCATCATTTCATCATAGACTGCTCCACATCTGGGACATAGTGCAACTTCAGTATTGCCTTTGTGACATCTGACCAAAAATCCTACTAAGCTCTCCTCCATCCTTGGGTACACTTGTAGTAGGGGATTTGGTTCTCTCCCTGGGTGTTCCCATCTTTCGCGTCGAGCCCTTTCGAAGTTAGCTTTGACCCTTCGATTCAGCATGATCGAACACCTTGGGCACATCCATTGTTTTCCACCGTTCCTCTCATGACAACCCCAAAGGTAGTCCTTGAAGCTTTCTCCTCTCAAAGGAACTTCAATGCCCCCTTTTTTCCTTGTTAGCCATGTCTCTAACTCACCAAATTCAGAAACTGGACGTCTGGCGCTGACCATGTTAACGACTGCTGGAGGAACTTCAGAGAGCTGGATTTTCTGGAGTTTCACTCTGAGGTCTTCAGTGGCCTCGCTGTTCTTTCCCCTCGAAATTTCAGTTATCTCTGTCCTTGGAGATTCTTCGACATCAGTATCGAAGATTATATGGTTATTCAGACTCTCAGTAGCCTGCTCTCCATCGAACGCTGCTTTAGTTTTTGCAACTTCGACTTCAGATACCTTCACCATGTTGACATCCACTGGCTCACAGAGGCTAGCATCAGCGATGTTCAGAGGATTGGTATCGACCTTCATGTGACTCTTGGTCTTGTCAGCAAACTTCAACCTCCCATCTTTGATAGCATTTTGAATTAGATCCCTGAAAAGAAAACATTGTGAAGTTTTATGGCCTAAAAAACCATGATATTTGCAAAAACCTCTCTTCTTTCGTTGTTCTAATGGAGGAATTTTGGAATTTGGAGGCAGTATCATTTGGCCATCTTTTACTAGTAAATCAAATATCTCGTCACATTTGGTGATGTCGAATGTGTAAGTTTTCTTAGGGAACCTATCATTCTTATCGTTTTCTACTGGGTTTTTTCCATTTGCAGGGTTGAGTAATTTGCAGGCATAAGGTGGCGCTTCTCTTAATTCAGCCACATCTATTTCGACTTCTTCAGGGTTGTATGAGTCGCTAAGAGACTCATCACCAGCGTCCTCTGCTTCGACATACGCTACCCTTTCCTTCTGATAGTTTTTATTTGCCCTAACCTTTTCTGCCTTCAAGCGTTCGACTTGTCGAACCCTATCTGCTAACTGGGCCATATCCCTAAGATACTGAGTATCTAATTTCTTTCTAATTGAATAATCTAAACCCCCCGCAACCATTTCGACTAATTCATGTTCTGGGACAGTTGTGAAACATCTAGATTTCAACAGACGGAACCTATTCAAGTAATCATCAATTGGTTCTGTAAACTTCCTCTTAATACTAGCCAATTCCTTCAAACTTATCTTGGTTTGACCCATATAGAATTGTTCATGGAATAACCTTTCCAAGTATGCCCATGCATCTATCGAGTTTGGTGGCAAAGTGGTGAACCAAATGAACGCATTCTTTGTTAGCGAACTAGGGAAGTATTTGATCCGTAAATCCTCGTTCCCTGCTAAATCCCCTGCTTCTGTCAAATATCTGGCAATATGTTCCACAGTTGACTCGCTAGTTTCGCCTGAAAACTTTGTAAACTTAGGTACCTTAGTGCCCCTAGGCAATTCTGTCTGCATAATGTAATCTGATATGGGGGACGTATAGTTTGGACGTCGAAGTCCAGTACTAAGGCCATTATTGGCCATAACCTTTTCTATCATGGCAGTTAGGTTATTTTCCGTAGCCAGATTTTCCCTTCTGACTCTCTGGACAATCTCATCTGGATGTTCGTTCCTACCCACAATCCTTAATCTGGGTCGCTCTTCTTCTTCCGTTTCCTGTCGAATGGGAACGGTTCTTTGATTCGAAGCCTCTAAATTAATCACTTGAGTTCCTTCGATCGTTTCTGTTCTTCGTGAGGGGCCTACATCCCCAGTGGCTGTCCTAGATGGGGGATCCACATCTTGTATACGCTCCAAAACAGGCCTCACTTCTTGATTCGAAGGCTGTTCGTCTTTTCTTCTAGGTGGTGGCACTCCTGTCATACCCCAAAATTTGCCCGTCTTATTTCATCTTCAAGGGTTCAAGGCTCAACGGTTAAAATTCAAGAAACTCATAAAAAAAAAAGCAGCAAAGGGATGAATTTTAAGTTTGTGATTAAATGGGTCTAAGATATGGATTTCCAACTGGACTATGAGCCTTATAATGATTTTTTAAATGATTATTCTTATTTTTATAATATTTACTTTTATTTATTTGAATTTTAATTCAATTAAAATATAATAATTCATATAAAAATATGAGATAATTTGTTAAAAAAAAAATCAAGGATTGATCTTCCAATTAATCAAATATGTCAAATATATGGTGCAAATTCATGGGCAAAGAGATTTGGAGAGAAATATGTAAATTGAGATAATTTTGGAAAGTTGTTATTCAAGAATCAATCAAACACCAATTTGACAAATTAACAAGATTCAGCCCAAAGATTGTGACCTAATTCAGTCCTATATAAACAGAACAATTGCAGATGCATAGGGGGGGATTCGGCAGAGCAAGAACAGGGACAAAACGCAAAAATCCGGATTACCCCAAGAACAAAAAAAACTGGAGATTACACCGATTCAGGCCGTGTTGAATATTCAGGGAGATTCTTCGGTGATCTCTGAAACTATCACGACCATCACCAAAGATCAGAGTGCTCGGAGTCACCTCCTCCCGGCCACATTTTGGCGTTTTTTATTTCCATTCGTTTTTGATGATTCATTATGCCTAAATGTATTTTGATCATATAATCTTGTTTGCCATGATGTGGTGAGTGATTCAAGATAGTTTAATTGAAGTTTCTCTGCAGATTCATCATTTCACCATTGTTAGGTTAACAAAGCTTCAAATTGGGGCTTTTGATTCAGAAGCGAAATTGGCCGAAATTATAGGTTCCATTGGACTCACGAGTTGATGTATATTTAATCTGGGCTATCGGTTTGTGTTTAGTGTCAATAATTTGCAGGTTTGATCGGACATGGCTTTAGCAATGGAGAAAAAGCGTTGCCATAGGTTTGTGTTCTGGTTTGCAAAAGGAAGAAGACAAACCAGGGGAGGGACGCGCGTTGTCTTTTTTAAAATCCTGGGCAAACTAATGTTCATATATTTTGTTTGCTGGTCATGTGCTTAATAGCGTATTGAAAGTGGCCTGGTGGAGAAAGAGAAGGTCTGAAGGTCTTGATAACCAGGGGGGCGCAGGTTCGATCCTTGCTCCCAGCAATATTTTTTATGAATTAATTTGCTGCCAGATTGCATGCGTGTTACTACAGGAGGATCAACGGTACATCATCGCTACAAGGCCCTTGGATGATTCTGAGATGGATCTAACGCACATCAATATGCAGGTCCATAGTGGACCTTCCCAGACGCATAACACAGGATCTCACGCCCAGGTTTTCTTGTTTTTTTTGTATTTGTATATTACTTGTATAATGGTTTAATTCTCTTAAATTATTTTTAGTATATATACATATATATGATTTAATTTTAATTAAGATTTAATATATTTAAATTAGGATTAGGCTTAGGATTATTTTTCCGATTATTCAATTATTTTGATTATTTGATTTAATTGATTTAATTAGCCTTAATTAATATTAAATCACAACAACCCTAGAAAAGGTTGTAAGTACTAGGGTTTGCCCAATCCCACAGCCGATTTGGCAAAGAACATTAATTCTTGAATAATTCTCTTCTCGACCCGACTAAAGCTATTAGTCGCATTAGACGAGAGATAAAGGAATAAAAACATAAAATTTATTAAAATACATTTAATTTGCTGTCCGCGACGATCGAACCTATCGATCTGAGTAACCAGCAATGCCCCATTAATCTGTTAGCTATACTGATCAAATCTATTGATCACCGCATCTAACAGTGCCAAATCAAATCAGAGTTGTACGCCCAAACACTTAAAACACATCAAACCACAAACCATAGATTTTCATCTCTTCGATACTGCGAAACTACAAGGTAATTCAAAATACCTTTTCAAAACTGCGAAACGGTAATTCAAAATACCGTCAACACATTCAAATCAAATTCAAGGCGTACAACCCTGTGCCCGAACTACGTTGACTCTGATTCTCCCTAAGGAGATACGTAGGCACTTGGATAACCAAGGCGAGTCCCCCTCCCTAAAATCTCAATTTTCCCCTATTCAATTATTTAGTTATTAAACCTCAATATTTTAGCCATAAACCTTTACTTTAGATTCAAAGCCAATAGGAAAGGGTCGAGGGTGCCTAACACCTTCCCTCGACCTGATTATAATAACTTACCCCGAATCTCATAACTGCGTAGGGTTTCCTGTTCGC
The DNA here is from genome assembly GCF_029867415.1 of Vicia villosa. NCBI lineage: Eukaryota > Viridiplantae > Streptophyta > Magnoliopsida > Fabales > Fabaceae > Vicia > Vicia villosa. Next base: position 206,413,170 of record NC_081181.1, read on the forward strand.
CCTTCAGAATAGGTGGCGACTCTAAAAGTCTAATTTTTAGGGCAGGTTGCTACAGCTGGCGACTCTGCTAGGGATATACACTATAGGTGAATTATTATGCTCCTAAGGCTTGAGAGGGTTTAGGTTTAGGTTTGTGGCGAACGGTTTAGGTTTTTGGCGAAATTTTCAGGGTTTGGCTAATTCGCCATTTTTAGGGTTTACTTATTTTTATAAATATTTAAATTTTTATTTATTATTTATTATTTATATTATTTCATCTATTTACATCAGTTTCAAATAAACATCTATTTATCTAAATATTTGCTGTCTTTGCTGCATTCTCGAATTATAGCCAGCCGGATTTTGAGGTTAGTTTTTAAATATTTAAATTTAATTTTATTTATTTATTTATTTACTTACTTATAAGTTCATTTATTTACAGTAATTTAGTTAAATATTTGTTTATGTGAATATTTATTATTTTATCGCATTTCGGGATATATAAATTGCTGTTAAACCTAAGCGTGGGAATTATAATAATGACCAGAGGGGAATTACATCGCCTACGAGTCTTATTATAATTCCACTCAGAGTGGGTTGAATATCCGGAAAGGTCTGATACGAGGCTCGACCTTGTTGAGGGCTGGACTTGGTATTTGGCTGATCTCTCTGGGAACCTACCCCTTAAACTCGAACCTCATGGATAAAATGAGTTGTTCTAAAATCCAAAGAGACAAAAAGTCTTGGCGGCTACGAACGACCCCATGAGACCTTCTAGAACATACCAATGGGAAGGGTAGGCACCCTAAGCCGTCACGTCGAACCTATGAACCTAGGGCTTATGTGCTTACGTGCTTATTATATATGTGCAATTTATATACTGCGAATGCCTTGCATTTTAATTTTTGCAGGTACTCCTACGCGTTCCCTGGCCTGCAGGGACTTTATTTCCAAGTCCATGTCCTTCCCACAAAGGGCATCTACCTTTATGCACGTTGATTGTCCTCTCGATGGCCATGAGACCTAGTGACTGTCATGAACGGTCACTCCGCGCCTGCATCTACGCGTTCCCTAACCTGTAGGGATTATATTTCTAAAAACATATCCTTCATACGAAGGACATCTTTGTTAGCATACGTCAATTGGCCTCTCGATGGCCATGTGATTCGGTGACTATCTTGAATGGTCATCCAGTGCTTACATTTACGTGTCCCCTATCCTGTAGGGATTCCATTTCTATAAAAAAACGACGCGTCCTTCCCCGAAGGACAACTTCATTAGCATGCGTTCGATTGGCCTCTCGATGGTCATGCGATCTAGTGACTGTCTTGAACGGTCACTCTGTGCTTATTCCCACGCACCCTCTAACTTGTAGGGTTTGGATTTCCATCTATACATCTTTCATCCCTAGCTTGTAGGGATTTCATTTCATCCGATATCGTCCTTATATAGGTTGTGTTCCGCACAGAGAACCTTCCCACCAAGGACAACTTCATTGGTACACGTTGATTGGTCTCTCGATGGCCATGAGACTTGGTAACTGTCTTGAACGGTCACCAGCCGCTACCTTCTACATACTCCCGAATCTAAGGGATTTCCATTGGCATGTCATAACGTCTATCTCGCAAGAATTTCAATAGGGTCTAATGTCGCCTCTAAGGCTATCCCTAGGATTACATGTCACACGTTTGCATTGCATACACAGAGTTACAATACAAGGAGTCCCGCATACCCGTGCATTTGCATTTTCATGCATTCTTACATTCACATTTACATCCTACCTTCGCCCACATCTACACTTACTGTGCTAGCCGATTTCCCGAGACCCGCAAAGAAGACAATCAAAGGATCGTAGACTATGGAGAAAGGAGGACAAATTATCAAGAACGAACTCGGTCTCACAAGGAGGAAAAAGGATGCCTTTCGTCATGCCACATGTCCATGCCTTGTCGCAACAGGATTATAAGTGCAACCAAGGTTATCGTCAAGCAAGGATTAGTTCAACAAAGAAGTTCCCCATAGATACACTCAAGATGTATCTAGTCATCAAGGGGTCCATCTTAGAACACATCAATTTTACAAGGACGCTCTATGATAACTTGAGGGGCAAGGGTTTGTCCAACTGAGGCAATATCCTGAACAAAGAGGCATAACTATGATGGGAGAAAGGCGACATGTGTTAAGTCCATACCAAGGGGCAAAAGGGTCATAGGCTATCTTTATCAATCTACAAAATCTGGAGGTTGCAGATAGTGTGATATTATCCTTAGGAAAAGCAAAAGAGGTTCAGTCAAAGGAAACTCATGAAGTTCCGATACGACGAAAACCCACCGCTAACAATTTATTCCCTACAGGTTTGACGTGTCCAAGGAGAACTCGAGGTTACCCTTCACTTCTACAAGTACATCAACTAAGGAGTAAAACAACGTCGATGGATCTACAAAGGAGGTTGCCCCTAGGATCAATAGGTGTTTACCATGCTCAGAATTTCAACCCCTACGAGCGCTAAGTGTCACTTAGGATAAAAGTTGTATCTTTGGATTAGCAATTCTAATGGGATGACCATGCAGGTTTTGGAATCAATTCATTCGCTTCATTCGCGCACTTCTGGTTTCAATCTCATATTTAGGATTATTAACAAACTTAAGGGAGAATGAAGAACACAAATAACTAAGTCCAGCTAAAACATATGCTTTCAAGGTAAGACCGAGCCGAGGATGTACAGGCATTGTTTCAATTCCCAAACAGTGGAGATATAAGGATGTTAATCCCTCGTTACCCCCTCGAGCCAGGAGTTGGAGTTTGTTTTTACTTTTCAAATAAACCTTGATTTTAACCAGGGGCAGGGTAGATTTCGATTAATTCAATGGTGTATTTTGATTGTCAAGAGAATCAGTCAATCCAAGCAAAGGTTCAAGCATAAGGATCAAGCAAAGCAAAGGTTCAAGCATATCTTCTTCCTCGCATGCATCCAAGATTGAGGAAACAATGGAGGTAACATTCACAACCTCTGCTTCCTCAATACATCATTCAAGATCGAGGAAGTATCAAAGGTGAAGCTTACAAATCAAAATCAACATGGCAGTCACAACATTCAAAGGAGCATTAAAAAAAAGAAAAAGGAGAAAAACGCCCGCTAGGTCAAAATGGAAAATTTCGTAAAAGAAAACAAAAATGACCTAGGCAAAATTTAGGGCATCCCGATGGATCAAACTCAAAAGAGTTGGTTCATGCAAAAATAAGGGATAAAAAAAACACAAAGGCGAAATGCAAAGGATAACCTTGTGACTGCTAACTCATCGAAGCTTCTCGTCAATGCTTGAATCTCTGCGATTTTCATCGGTGCTTGCATCTCTACTAAGGCTTCTATTCAACATCAAAACTGATTCTCTTACAAACAAAGTGCATTCATTGAATTAGGCGAATTTTAGGATCTGGAGAACGTCAAGGAGAAAGGGGTGGGATAAATAAAATTTTGAGCCTTATATCCATTGTTTCTTAAAACATGAACCAGGCCAAGTTACAACATTCAAAAGTCCTAATTGAGGCAAGGTTAACCATGAAAGCATATCAAGCAGGATTTTGTTATACTGACTCCTATGTTTGTTAAAACTATTTCTAACCACTGCGCTTCTTCAAGCATTCATTTCTAAACCATCCAGTCCTAATTCATAACGGACTTCGATTCCAAAACTTGCATACACATTGCATTGGAGTTACTTCTCAAATGGTACAACGTCATCTGCGAGTATACACTTAGCATCGAGGAGATCTCGAAATGGGTTAATCAAAGGCGATCCTTTCTAATAAAGACCCTGGAGTAGGGGGAACCACATCTAGAGGGTTCTCCTAAACAGGGGCAAAATTTCAAGGATCACAGGGGCATACAAGCAAAATCCTATTAACAAGGGGCATTCATCCTAAAGTTTCAATCGACTTGGAGCACATGTCAAAGCAATAACAAACAGGGGCATGTCAAACAAGGGAATTCAAATTCAAAGGATAGAACACTATGGATAACCCTCCATATCCTGGAGATCAAGGGCATACCCCTTCAATCCAAACGTCGAGGCATATGACAAGGTCATTTCTCGGGGCACTTCCTTCATAGCTTGGAGATCATAGGCACCTTTTTTCCACTAAACATTGGGACATGGGATATCAAATCCATAAGGTGTGGAGAACCACAAAAGGTGAAAGACATGGAGAACCTCAAAAGGTTAAAGGCGTGGAGTAATTCAAAAGCCCAAATTGGGGCAAGACGCACAACATAAGGAAAAGGCGTTCTCGCACTTTACAACCTCGAACAAATCTTTCTCCTAACTACGATCTTCAAAATTCAAAAGAGCAGGGATTGGGAAGTCGCGTTAGCATTACATCACACCTTATCAAACAAACCTACGACTCCAGCAAGCTATATACGCTTTGGTTATCAACAACCTATCATCGGAGCATCATGCAATATACATAAGCCAGGCATTACATACATTGGTTGATACATTACACCATACCTTTTCAGGTAGTCTTCTTTAAGACAAATCGCACGATCCTTTCTAGGAATCTTCTCAGGTGGTCTTCTTTAAGACAAATTGTCATCCTTTTCAGGAACCTATTCAGGTAGTCTTCTTTAAGACATTCTAAAAACCTTTCTAGGTAATCTTTTTTTAAGACATCTTTCAGCCTTTTTAGGTAGTCTTCTTTAAGATAAAACTCACAATCCTTTCTAGGATCCTCTTTCAAGCAGTCTTATTCAAGACAAATTGTCATCCTTTTCAGGAACCTTTTTAGGTAGTCTTCGTCAAGACATTCTCTTTCTAAAAACCTTTCTAGGTAGTCTTCTCTAAGGAAATCATCGTCATTTCCAAGAACCTTTTTAGGTAATCTTCTTCAAAACATTCCTTTTTAGGTAGTCTTTTAAGACATCTTTTCAGCCTTTCCAGGTAGTCTTCTTTAAGACATTCCTCACCTGTTGCTAAAAAAACAAAAATCTTTTCAAATAGTCTTCTTTAAGACAAACATTCACATCCATTCCGGAAACCTTTCCAGGTAGTCTTATAGAAGACATTATTTTGTTCCACTCATTACATGCATAAGCATTGTCCCATACATCAAAACATCCAATTCAAAACTCTGGTGTTAAAGCTATACTATCCACCTGTTTTCCGGTAACCTTACCGATGCCAGTAACCTTACTAAGATGTTCTTTCCAATCACCTGATTGATGTTTTCCGGTAACCTTACCGATGCCAGTAACCTTACTGAGATGTTCTTTCCAATCACCTGATTGACGTTTTCCGGTAACCTTACCGATGCCAGTAACCTTACTGAGATATTCTTTTCAATCACCTGATTGATGTTTCCCGGTGAAATTTGTCCGAACCAGGGCAAATGATCCAAATGGTGCAGGTGAAATTTGTCCGAACAAGGGCAAATGATCCAAACGGTGCAGGCGAAGTTGCTATGAGCATAGCGAATTAGCCTAAAGGGTGCGGGTGAGTTTGCTACAAGCACGACAAATGATCCTAAATGGGGCAGGTGAGTTTGCTACAAGCACGGCAAATGATCCTAAATGGTGCAGGTGAGTTTGCTACAAGCACGACAAATGATCCTAAATGGGGCAGGTGAGTTTGCTACAAGCACGGCAAATGATCCTAAATGGGGCAGGTGAGTTTGCTACAAGCACGGCAAATGATCCTAAATGGGGCAGGTGAGTTTGCTACAAGCACGGCAAACGATCCTAAATGGTGCGGGTGAGTTTGCTACAAGCACGGCAAATGATCCTAAATGGGGCAGGTGAGTTTGCTACAAGCACGGCAAACGATCCTAAATGGTGCGGGTGAGTTTGCTACAAGCACGGCAAATGATCCTAAATGGGGCAGGTGAGTTTGCTACAAGCACGGCAAACGATCCTAAATGGTGCGGGTGAGTTTGCTACAAGCACGGCAAATGATCCTAAATGGGGCAGGTGAGTTTGCTACAAGCACGACAAACGATCCTAAATGGTGCAGGTGAAGTTGCTATAAGCATAGCAAATTATCCTAAATAGTGCAGGAGCCTTTCCAAGCAGTCTTCTTTAAGACGTATTCCATCCTGTAACACGGTGAACTGACTTTTTATCGATCGAAATGTCGCGGTAAGCAACAGTCGCCACCGACTTTTATTTTATCCAAACAAATTCGGAAAGGCTAAAAGAAACAGAAAAAAACCTTTTAAAGAAATCTAAGTTCGGGGGGTAATTTATGCAAAGGGAAGGTGTAAAGCACCCTTTGCATCCATGGTTTTCCATGGGCTCTTAATTGCTTTGCTTGCTCGTTTTCAGAAAATGTAGATGAAAGAGATAGAGACTTTAGCTCGTAAATGAGCGTAGCCCTTTTGAAAAATTATGAGAAAGAATATAAGAAAAAGGTTTGAGCATTGCAAGGCAATTAGGGGCAATTACCTTAAACTCAGATGATAGGTCTCTTTTTAGCCTTTCAGAATGAAAGGGTCAGTCCTTGCCATAAGAGGGCAGGAAGCCTTTCGTTTGGAGGTTGAAGGGTCATCGAAGCATCCTTTGCCATAAGACTGTCCCATGCCATAGAAGGGCAGGTAGTCTAAGGTAAGGATCAGAATAAGCCTTTTCGTAGGCAGCCAGAAGATACCTCAGCCTTTTTCCGTAGGCAACATCCGAGGGTCGAGGTCATTTGTGTATCGAAGGCAGCATCATTAGGGTCGTGACCTTTTTATCGAGGCAACATGGCTGAGGTATCCTCGAATTCGAGGGGCGTGGCTTATTCTGCAAAAAACACAAAGCAACAGGCAACAGGCAACAAGGCAACAAGGCAACGGAGAGGTTACCCCAAAAGTGTGCGTGTGTGCAACAATCATGTGATTATATTCAATTATATTATCTTGTAAATTAGTGATTCTAAATTCGATTCATGGTTGTCACTCCCTATTTTACTAACCACGCAATAATATAACAATAATAATGGGGAAGGGAAATTGTAACCAGCGGAGGAGAGGGGGATCGAAACCAGCGGGATATAATTAAAAATTAAAACAGAAGATATTAGGGTTAGGGTTTAGGGTTACCAAACTCGTAGCTTTGGCGATCAACAACCCTGAAAATGCAAACCAATAAATAAATAGAGTGAGTGTATGGCTAATTCAAAGGCGAATGAGGTTAACCCTAAAATAAAAGAATAAACAAATTTAAAACAATAATATAGGCTACAGTACTTAGCTTTGATTTGATCTGATATGGTTGATAGGGCGCCTTTTAAGGTTAACCCTGAAAAGAAACAAGGCAGAGAAAAAGATGAAGGCGAAACAAACCCTTATATGAAATAAACCAAACAGAAATTAAATTAAATTAAGTAAAATACTTAACTTTGGGTTTTTGAATCAGGCGCGTATTCGGAGTGAACCATGTCGATAACTGCATGCATTGGTGCGTTGGATAAGACTGGAAGATGATCCAATGGTGGAGAGGTGAAGGCACGCCATAAGCCTTTGCTGGTCACACGTATTGGATCAGTAGGCATGAAGTAAGAGAGAAAATTGGAAAAAAAACATGGTTGCCGCTGGGAATCGAACCACAAACATAGTGGTAGCGCGCTCCTTCTGTCAACCAAGTGCGCTGCATTGTTTAAATGTTAATGGGATGCACGTATAACCTAATGAGCAAAACAACTGACCAGAAAAATTTAAAACAAAACACGCGCCATGAGCCTCGTCCCTGACCTTCAGCATCTGCAAAAAACAACAACTTTTACCTACGGTTTCTAACCGTAGCGATAGCCTTGCGATGAACAATTACCTTAGACACACCAAATAAATTCCATATGATGACATGAATCTATCATAAATTGACCTCCGAATCATATAGCACCATCGGTTTGAAGCAATTTTGCCTCCAATTAGATTTCCCCAAACTCAGAACCTGAAACCCTAACTATGGCACAATCTAAAATTCGCAACTAAACACAAATTGAATGTTACAGATAGCTTCTAAACATTATCACGATTCAGAATATGTATTCATATGTAATTTATGATGATTATATGAGCGGAATCGAATTGACATAATATAAATGCAAACCGTGAGTCTTATGTGGTGATTCCGGACGCTAACGGATTCAAGAACACTTGAGAAATCTTCCCGGAGTTGCAATGATCGTGGCTGAACGTCCAAAAGCTCCTGAATTGTCCTTAAACACGGAAACCGATTTCCAATTCCTTAGAAATTTGTTAGAGCTTTTGTGCGATTTTTAGGGGTCCAATCCTCCTCCGCCGTCTGAGTTGCTTTTAGGTATATATAGAGTGTAAATTTAGGTCAACATCTCTACAAAGAATCCCTTTAAATCTTATGAAGATTTGGTTAGAAATTTGTTTGAAATTGATTATGGAATCTTTCCAAAAATTGATGTTCTGGGTCCAGATCTTCTGTGCACGATTTGAAGCATCTTTTGATATTTGGATTGGTTTAAATTGATTGGAAATCAAATATTCTCTCTAAAAATAATTTTTTCATATTTTACAATGATTTATTCTATATTTAAATGAATTAAAATTCAATTAAATAAGATGAGTATTGTAAATATAAAATAATCATTTTAAAAGATCATTTTAAGGCCCATGGACAAGTTTGGCGACAAATTTTTTGGGCCCTTTTGTAAAGAGATCCACTTTGAAGCCTTTTTGTTTCACATTTTTCTTTTCAAAATTGTCCAACTTTGACAAGGCATACCTCCTTCAATTTTTGAGGTATCTAAGTGTTCTAGGACTTTTTAGAAACCTTAGAGAGTCCTCTAACAAGTGTCTTTGGTCTCATATCAAAATGATTTTCCATTCTCATTTTATGTCCTTTTGAAAAAGTGTCTTCTTGTTGACTTTCTGAACAATTGAGTATCCAATTCTTTGAGATGAGCTTTGATACTTGTCATAGAGATAGTGTGAAGTGTATTGAGCCATATGAGTTGCTTTGGAGCCATTGATTCACTGATTTTCCTGTGAATAAGTCAAACCCTAGTTCATGTGCTTTGTATAGGAGAGTGTGTTTTAGGAGCATTGTGTTTTGATTTGGGTTTGTGCAGGAGAAGAGTATGGGCAAATTTTGGGGTATGACAGCTGCCCTGTTCAATTATCTTAAACCTGAAGATGTAGAGTGGTTTGTATGCCAGTCGGTATCTGAAGGTGGAAGGTGATTGAACACTAGAATACCAAGAAATTTGCCCTAGTTGAAGTAGGGACTTTTGTCGGAGATGGGCTTTAAAGATGCCATCCGGTGGTTGAAGTTTGAGAAATGTTGTTTGCGCGTTGATCGTGTCATTACCGTTCGTAGTAAATGAATTAGATCTTTTGGAGAGATAATCGTGTCTACATCGTTCGTGATGATAGAATTAGACTATCTTGTCGTGTCAGCACCGTTCGTAGTAACTGAATTAGATCTTGGAAAGTTGGAGAATTCGTTCATTTGTCTGTACCTGCCTTCTGGAAAAGGTAAGGTTAATTTTATGCAATGTCATGATGCATGTAATGCGTTTATGTGACGGGATTCTCAAAATAAATGAGATCCTAGCATGTTATGTACGCACTTGTCGCTATGCTTTATGTATTATGTACGAACGTGTATGCAATTGTATGAATGTTTCTATGATTTATGACGTATGACTATGATTTATGCTATTTGGACACATCTTGATTGAGAAGGTGGATCTCCACGTCATTGTAATTTTGATGTTTGATCTTATCTTGAAGGTGCTCAGTTGGGGATTTATGATTTGCTTGGGGATGTACCCTGATTGGAGATAAAAGACATTGGTAAGCCTTGTCGGAGAAAAGCAAAGTGTTGGAGAATATGCAGCGTTGAAGGTGTAAACTCTGTTGGGGAGCCATGCCTCTGTAGGGACCGGAGTATTTGAAGATATCTTCTTGGTGATTACTCTGTGGGGATATGATCTTGCACAATCAGCTTTGTAGGGAGACATGGGTGTCTTGGATATTGCCCCCAGTATTATAGCAATTACCATTCCTGGATTTGTATTGATCAGGACACCCCCAATAAATACTGATCGAAGTGTCAAACTGGAGTTGCATAGGTTTGCCCCTGCTAGTAGGAGCTTGGAAAGATTCGCCTCGCGAGGACTTTATGAGATGTGCACTCTGGGCGTCATGCCCCTCGTAATCATAGGCCCATGACAATGCCCCATGTTGATTGGAAATAGATTCAGATTTACTTGGATGCATGCCCCTGATTATTTTTGGCATCCTTGAGAGATTCTCGGAATCTTGACTTGATTGCCCCAGATTGATCGGGAAATAGTTTGAAATCCGTTTGGGATGTATGCCTTTGACTTTTTGGCATTTGAGAGATTCTTCGAATCTTGACTTGATTGCCCCTGATTGATTGAGCGAACGTACCATTCCCCTTGTATATGTAGGAGACGTTGCTTCTCGGGGTAATCTTGTCTATCGGGATGACTTCCAGTCATTAGTTATACCCTGTGCAAGTTCTTTCTGATGCTAACATTTGAAATTATGTAGCAGAATATGTTTAATAATGAATTCATGAGATGCAATGCATACGTCTGTCTTGAGTTTTTGAAAAAGCATTAAGACAAGAGATGTAAAAGTGTGATGTTCGTAAAAAAACATGATATTTGTAACAACGTGATGTTTGTAAAAACAGGATATCAACTTAACATTTGTAGTAAACCTTAAGGAGTCGGGATACCTTTGTGGTGACAGTATGCTTTCGAACTAACCATGCTTCAGTTAGGACTTTCAAGGGTTGTAACGTGGCTTGGTTCGCGGTTTAAGAAACAAAGGATAATGGCTCAAAGTTTATTTGTACCCACCCCCTCTTCGTGATGATCTTCAATCCTAAGCTCAGTTAATTCAACTTATGCATTCAGGTTCCAAGAGACTTTTAGATTTGTACCTTTGATAATGATGATGGTTCATAAGCAGAGAGAACTTTTGAGATGGCAGTCACTTCTTCCTTTTGGTAGTCACAAATTTGAGTTGTTCAAGAATTTATTGACTTCTTTTTTCATCTTTTTGATATCCCTAACTTTTGCCTGAACTGTCTCTTTTGAGCTTACAGTCAGCGGGACGCCTTGATTTTTGCCTAAGTCTTCTTTTTGATTTTTGACTTAGCAGGCTTTTCTTTGTATATATGTTTTTTCCATTTTTTTCTTTTTTGAAAGATATTGACTGCCTTATTTGATGATTGATGAACCGTCATTGTCTTTTGATTGACATCTCCAACACTTCTTTGATGTGTGTGATTGAACGTTTGTGATTGAAACTTTTGTTGAAAGGTGTACTGAATGATTCTCTAAAAATAGAATGCACAGCCAAGTTAACTGAGAACTACCCCGCCCCAGGTTATGATCAAGGGTTTTAATTAGTACAAGAAAGAAACTTCTACTTCTTAGGCTCAAAAGGGGTTGACAAGGGATTAACATCCTTATATCTCCACTGTTTAGGAATTGAAACAATGCCTGTACATCGTCAGCATAGTCCGTTCAAAAGCATAATGTATGGGGTTGCGGTATCGTTTTCGTCATCCTCCCTCAAAAGGTATACAACTTTAGCAGGAGTTGAATATCACAAAACATATGCAAAGTAAAGACATAATTTAAAATGAGTGATAGCGAAATAATTTATTCAAGACATACATATGCAATGCACTGATGATGATTATTAAAACAGATAATGTCTATCATGAGTCAAATGTTTAAACAAACAGAAAAGAAACATGCAAATGAAAGTAAATCTAATGATCCAAAGTTCGTCCGTCTAGACGTCAATCAGTCTTGTCATGACTAGGCATAAGAGCGGTGATCACCACTGGAGTTCCAGGAGGGTTGAACTTGATTTCTCCGTTATTGATCAGATCTTAAATCTTATTCTTTAATGTCCAGCAATTGTTTGTGTAATATCCAAGAATGTTGGAATGGTACACGCACCTTGTATTGAGATTTATAGTAGGAGTAGAATTTGTTGGCTCGATTGCCCTGAGCGTATGGATCCTATGAGTGAATTGTTTGTCGTGACCCAATTGTCATGATTCCATTATCGTGACTCAATTGTCATGATTCCATTATCGTGACTCAATTGTCGTGATTCCATTATCGTGGCTCAGTTGTCGTGACTCGGTTGTCGTGACTCAGTTGTCGTGACCCAGTTGTCGTGATTCGGTTGTCGTGACTCAGTTGTCGTGACTCAGTTGTCGTGACTCAGTTGTCGTGACTCAGTTGTCGTGACTCAATTGTCGTGGCTCAGTTGTCGTGACTCAGTTGTCGTGACTCAGTTGTCGTGACTCAGTTGTCGTGACTCGGTTGTCGTGACTCAATTGTCGTGGCTCAGTTGTCGTGACTCAGTTGTCGTGACTCAGTTGTCGTGACTCAGTTGTCGTGACTCAGTTGTCGTGACTCAGTTGTCGTGACTCGGTTGTCGTGGTCTTTCCTGATTTGAGTGTCATGGTTAAGTCTTTAATGGCACAATTCAACGGTTTACCATCCTTTACATCATGCTTAGGATTGTTCGAATAGTAAGCACATCTCGCCTTGTAATCGTACCCCAAGAATAGGGGCGCCTTTAATTCTTCTTTCCCCTTGGCCGGGTTAAGGATCATCCCTCGGAACTGGTTATTCTGAGCCTGAAGATTTATGACTGATTGCTCGAGATCCATCTGTGCTGAAATAAACAGCGAGGAAGGACGAGAGACATGTTATGCGATGTTATGAATGCAAATGTAATGTTTTCAAGGATCTATAGGAAATTTAGATTGGTTGCATTTTCGTCTGAAGAATTCTGAATTCCGTTTTTGAACATCCTTCTTTAAGAATCAAGCTCACCATATCGAGTGGGTCATCGCCTCTGATTCAGGATACTTCTGAATTCAAAGGTACATGGCTAGAGGAAAATAAATCCTCTTGCCCCTTGATAGGTACAGAGTCTCTGAATTGGGAGGTACGTGGCTAGAGGAAAATAAATCCTCTTGCCCCTAGATAGGAATTCAGTCTTTGATAAGAGCACCTGAAATTGTGCGCCCTAAATTCCTAAGATCCTTGAAAGGGTTAGTTAATCATGTTATGCTTATGATGTCATGATGTCATGATGTTATGCGAATAAAGTTTGTTAGGCATAGTGTGAGATTGTAAGGACAAACAAGTCCTTTTAACAAAACCTGCAAGGAAACGATGGTTAGTAACAAACACAATCAAGTCACACAAGTCACACAATTTTTGGCTTAAGGCTTGCATGGAGTCTGATCAGGCGTCCTTCCCCAGGGTATTTCTATGGATAAGGAGTTTTCAGCAACGGGTTCTACCAAGTGACTCAAAATTGTCAGCCCCCTCTAAAGCACCCTCGAACATGGTACATGCATACCACGCAATGATACTTTAGGAAGAAACCTATCTGAGTTGTAGTATCGGGTAGCGACCATAACTTGGCATGCACCAAGAATAGCCCTCCCACTACGTTCCTAAAAGTCAGGATGGGTTAAAGGTGACTAAAGGTCCTTGAGCTCCGACGCACCCAAAGATACATGCATAAACCTCTCTCATGCAAAAGAGGTACACAATAACCAATGGAGGCCTAACTCAAGTGCGAACTTCATTTTGACCAACCCCAAGCATGCACAAGGGGGGTCTCCATGACTATGCCGCTCCTAATCTTAAGTGTTCTTGAATCCGGGAATAGGATTCGTCCTTCAATTTTCCCAAAACGCCCCTGAAAAATAAAACAAACAAAGCAAACAATAGAAAACATTTAAGGTGAATCCTAAACTTTTAAGGTAACCCCTCTTAATCGAAATCCCCAGCAGAGTCGCCAGTTCTGTAACACGGTGAACTGACTTTTTATCGATCGAAATGTCGCGGTAAGCAAGAGTCGCCACCGACTTTTATTTTATCCAAACAAATTCGGAAAGGCTAAAAGAAACAGAAAAAAACCTTTTAAAGAAATCTAAGTTCGGGGGGTAATTTATGCAAAGGGAAGGTGTAAAGCACCCTTTGCATCCATGGTTTTCCATGGGCTCTTAATTGCTTTGCTTGCTCGTTTTCAGAAAATGTAGATGAAAGAGATAGAGACTTTAGCTCGTAAATGAGCGTAGCCCTTTTGAAAAATTATGAGAAAGAATATAAGAAAAAGGTTTGAGCATTGCAAGGCAATTAGGGGCAATTACCTTAAACTCAGATGATAGGTCTCTTTTTAGCCTTTCAGAATGAAAGGGTCAGTCCTTGCCATAAGAGGGCAGGAAGCCTTTCGTTTGGAGGTTGAAGGGTCATCGAAGCATCCTTTGCCATAAGACTGTCCCATGCCATAGAAGGGCAGGTAGTCTAAGGTAAGGATCAGAATAAGCCTTTTCGTAGGCAGCCAGAAGATACCTCAGCCTTTTTCCGTAGGCAACATCCGAGGGTCGAGGTCATTTGTGTATCGAAGGCAGCATCATTAGGGTCGTGACCTTTTTATCGAGGCAACATGGCTGAGGTATCCTCGAATTCGAGGGGCGTGGCTTATTCTGCAAAAAACACAAAGCAACAGGCAACAAGGCAACAAGGCAACGGAGAGGTTACCCCAAAAGTGTGCGTGTGTGCAACAATCATGTGATTATATTCAATTATATTATCTTGTAAATTAGTGATTCTAAATTCGATTCATGGTTGTCACTCCCTATTTTACTAACCACGCAATAATATAACAATAATAATGGGGAAGGGAAATTGTAACCAGCGGAGGAGAGGGGGATCGAAACCAGCGGGATATAATTAAAAATTAAAACAGAAGATATTAGGGTTAGGGTTTAGGGTTACCAAACTCGTAGCTTTGGCGATCAACAACCCTGAAAATGCAAACCAATAAATAAATAGAGTGAGTGTATGGCTAATTCAAAGGCGAATGAGGTTAACCCTAAAATAAAAGAATAAACAAATTTAAAACAATAATATAGGCTACAGTACTTAGCTTTGATTTGATCTGATATGGTTGATAGGGCGCCTTTTAAGGTTAACCCTGAAAAGAAACAAGGCAGAGAAAAAGATGAAGGCGAAACAAACCCTTATATGAAATAAACCAAACAGAAATTAAATTAAATTAAGTAAAATACTTAACTTTGGGTTTTTGAATCAGGCGCGTATTCGGAGTGAACCATGTCGATAACTGCATGCATTGGTGCGTTGGATAAGACTGGAAGATGATCCAATGGTGGAGAGGTGAAGGCACGCCATAAGCCTTTGCTGGTCACACGTATTGGATCAGTAGGCATGAAGTAAGAGAGAAAATTGGAAAAAAAACATGGTTGCCGCTGGGAATCGAACCACAAACATAGTGGTAGCGCGCTCCTTCTGTCAACCAAGTGCGCTGCATTGTTTAAATGTTAATGGGATGCACGTATAACCTAATGAGCAAAACAACTGACCAGAAAAATTTAAAACAAAACACGCGCCATGAGCCTCGTCCCTGACCTTCAGCATCTGCAAAAAACAACAACTTTTACCTACGGTTTCTAACCGTAGCGATAGCCTTGCGATGAACAATTACCTTAGACACACCAAATAAATTCCATATGATGACATGAATCTATCATAAATTGACCTCCGAATCATATAGCACCATCGGTTTGAAGCAATTTTGCCTCCAATTAGATTTCCCCAAACTCAGAACCTGAAACCCTAACTATGGCACAATCTAAAATTCGCAACTAAACACAAATTGAATGTTACAGATAGCTTCTAAACATTATCACGATTCAGAATATGTATTCATATGTAATTTATGATGATTATATGAGCGGAATCGAATTGACATAATATAAATGCAAACCGTGAGTCTTATGTGGTGATTCCGGACGCTAACGGATTCAAGAACACTTGAGAAATCTTCCCGGAGTTGCAATGATCGTGGCTGAACGTCCAAAAGCTCCTGAATTGTCCTTAAACACGGAAACCGATTTCCAATTCCTTAGAAATTTGTTAGAGCTTTTGTGCGATTTTTAGGGGTCCAATCCTCCTCCGCCGTCTGAGTTGCTTTTAGGTATATATAGAGTGTAAATTTAGGTCAACATCTCTACAAAGAATCCCTTTAAATCTTATGAAGATTTGGTTAGAAATTTGTTTGAAATTGATTATGGAATCTTTCCAAAAATTGATGTTCTGGGTCCAGATCTTCTGTGCACGATTTGAAGCATCTTTTGATATTTGGATTGGTTTAAATTGATTGGAAATCAAATATTCTCTCTAAAAATAATTTTTTCATATTTTACAATGATTTATTCTATATTTAAATGAATTAAAATTCAATTAAATAAGATGAGTATTGTAAATATAAAATAATCATTTTAAAAGATCATTTTAAGGCCCATGGACAAGTTTGGCGACAAATTTTTTGGGCCCTTTTGTAAAGAGATCCACTTTGAAGCCTTTTTGTTTCACATTTTTCTTTTCAAAATTGTCCAACTTTGACAAGGCATACCTCCTTCAATTTTTGAGGTATCTAAGTGTTCTAGGACTTTTTAGAAACCTTAGAGAGTCCTCTAACAAGTGTCTTTGGTCTCATATCAAAATGATTTTCCATTCTCATTTTATGTCCTTTTGAAAAAGTGTCTTCTTGTTGACTTTCTGAACAATTGAGTATCCAATTCTTTGAGATGAGCTTTGATACTTGTCATAGAGATAGTGTGAAGTGTATTGAGCCATATGAGTTGCTTTGGAGCCATTGATTCACTGATTTTCCTGTGAATAAGTCAAACCCTAGTTCATGTGCTTTGTATAGGAGAGTGTGTTTTAGGAGCATTGTGTTTTGATTTGGGTTTGTGCAGGAGAAGAGTATGGGCAAATTTTGGGGTATGACACATCCCTTCTAGGAGCTTTTCCAGGCAAACGGGGTTTTACAAAGGATTTTACAACAAAGATTTTCAAAAGGTTTCTCAATTGGGTTTATCACGTTAGTCCCTCGGCAGTGATATTCTCCAAAACATCATCAATAACAATCAAAGGTGCTATCTTTCTTTTCAGAGCTACTAACATACTTTAACTGACAATCATGCATCATTCAACTAACATACCTCATTCATACATAATGTATATACATACACCGCTCTCATTTATTTTGAGAAGCTCACTGCATCATGCATCGCATGCATCATAAACATTGCATAAAGTCTAAGTTGCCTTTTTAGGCCACGCTACGATCTAAATGCGTAGCTCCTTCAAAAAAAAGAGCGTCTGCTTCACAGTAAAAAAAGAGAAGAGAGAGAAAAAATGGTGTTTACCCTGGGTGGCATCTGTAAGCCCATCTCCTACGGAATTTCTTCCCACGCAAATTTCAGGGCATTTCAGTGTCCAATCATCTTCTACCTTTAGACTACGATAGGCAGACGTGCCTATCTAACTCTTCAGGTTTAAGAAGATTGAACAGGGGCAGCTGTCATACCCCAAAATTTGCCCGTCTTATTTCATCTTCAAGGGTTCAAGGCTCAACGGTTAAAATTCAAGAAACTCATAAAAAAAAAAAAAGCAGCAAAGGGATGAATTTTAAGTTTGTGATTAAATGAGTCTAAGATATGGATTTCCAACTGGACTATGAGCCTTATAATGATTTTTTAAATGATTATTCTTATTTTTATAATATTTACTTTTATTTATTTGAATTTTAATTCAATTAAATATTAATAATTCATATAAAAATATGAGATAATTTGTTTAAAAAAAATCAAGGATTGATCTTCCAATTAATCAAATATATGGTGCAAATTCATGGGCAAAGAGATTTGGAGAGAAATATGTAAATTGAGATAATTTTGGAAAGTTGTTATTCAAGAATCAATCAAACACCAATTTGACAAATTAACAAGATTCAGCCCAAAGATTGTGACCTAATTCAGTCCTATATAAACAGAACAATTGCAGATGCATAGGGGGGGATTCGGCAGACCAAGAACAGGGACAAAACGCAAAAATCCGGATTACCCCAAGAACAAAAAAAACTGGAGATTACACCGATTCAGGCCGTGTTGAATATTCAGGGAGATTCTTCGGTGATCTCTGAAACTATCACGACCATCACCAAAGATCAGAGTGCTTGGAGTCACCTCCTCCCGGCCACATTTTGGCGTTTTTTATTTCCATTCGTTTTTGATGATTCATTATGCCTAAATGTATTTTGATCATATAATCTTGTTTGCCATGATGTGGTGAGTGATTCAAGATAGTTTAATTGAAGTTTCTCTGCAGATTCATCATTTCACCATTGTTAGGTTAACAAAGCTTCAAATTGGGGCTTTTGATTCAGAAGCGAAATTGGCCGAAATTATAGGTTCCATTGGACTCACGAGTTGATGTATATTTAACCTGGGCTATCGGTTTGTGTTTAGTGTCAATAATTTGCAGGTTTGATCGGACATGGCTTTAGCAATGGAGAAAAAGCGTTGCCATAGGTTTGTGTTCTGGTTTGCAAAAGGAAGAAGACAAACCAGGGGAGGGACGCGCGTTGTCTTTTTTAAAATCCTGGGCAAACTAATGTTCATATATTTTGTTTGCTGGTCATGTGCTTAACAGCGTATTGAAAGTGGCCTGGTGGAGAAAGAGAAGGTCCGAAGGTCTTGATAACCAGGGGGCGCAGGTTCGATCCTTGCTCCCAGCAATATTTTTTATGAATTAATTTGCTTCCCGATTGCATGCGTGTTACTACAGGAGGATCTACGGTACATCATCGCTACAAGGCCCTTGGATGATTCTGAGATGGATCTAACGCACATCAATATGCAGGTCCATGGTGGACCTTCCCAGACGCATAACACAGGATCTCACGCCCAGGTTTTCTTGTTTTTTTTTATTTGTATATTACTTGTATAATGGTTTAATTCTCTTAAATTATTTTTAGTATATATACATATATATGATTTAATTTTAATTAAGATTTAATATATTTAAATTAGGATTAGGCTTAGGATTATTTTTCCGATTATTCAATTATTTCGATTATTTGATTTAATTGATTTAATTAGCCTTAATTAATATTAAATCACAACAACCCTAGAAAAGGTTGTAAGTACTAGGGTTTGCCCAATCCCACTGCCGATTTGGCAAAGAACATTAATTCTTGAATAATTCTCTTCTCGACCCGACTAAAGCTATTAGTCGCATTAGACGAGAGATAAAGGAATAAAAACATAAAATTTATTAAAATACATTTAATTTGCTGCCCGCGACGATCGAACCTATCGATCTGAGTAACCAGCAATGCCCCGTTAATCTGTTAGCTATACTGATCAAATCTATTGATCACCGCATCTAACAATGCCAAATCAAATCAGGGTTGTACGCCCAAACACTTAAAACACATCAAACCACAAACCATAGATTTTCATCTCTTCGATACTGCGAAACTACAAGGTAATTCAAAATACCTTTTCAAAACTGTGAAACGATAATTCAAAATACCGTCAACACATTCAAATCAAATTCAAGGCGTACAACCCTGTGCCCGAACTACGTTGACTCTGATTCTCCCTAAGGAGATACGTAGGCACTTGGATAACCAAGGCGAGTCCCCCTCCCTAAAATCTCAATTTTCCCCTATTCAATTATTTAGTTATTAAACCTCAATATTTTAGCCATAAACCTTTACTTTAGATTCAAAGCCAATAGGAAAGGGTCGAGGGTGCCTAACACCTTCCCTCGACCTGATTATAATAACTTACCCCGAATCTCATAACTGCGTAGGGTTTCCTATTCGCCCTTCAGAATAAGTGGCGACTCTAAAAGTCTAATTTTTAGGGCAGGTTGCTACAACTCCCATGAAATCTGCCATTCGATTCATTTGAGATGATATCTTTTGGAAAGTCTCCACGTTTTCCCGATTTGTATTAGCAATATTCGTCGCTAGTGGGTTCAAAATTGAAGCCAACTCTTTGGCCAAAGCCCCTAACATATCATGGTTGCTTGCATCCATTTCTTGCCGGAATGCTGCTTGGTTATTTGTGGTAAACATGGGTATCTGGGTAGAAAAACTAGTGTTGTGTGCACTTCGACCCACTGAACCAACATTTGGCGAAAACGTCGCATTATTAGTTGTAGCATATGTAGGCCCAGCCCCTCGTACGCCTGTTCCATATGGGTATGGCATTCCGTATGGGTTATTTGGCCTCCATTCGAAAGCAGAGTTTGTGCCTTGACTAAACAAGTTATCTGCAGCATTTGTCGAGGAAAACGGTATATCCTCTGCGCTTGTGGATGAAGGTGCAGTGGTCGACACTGAAACTGGAACAGTCCCTAATGGTCCTGTATTATTCTCAGGGATGGCCTAGGAATTATCTGCAGGTCTTGACCCATTTGGACCTGGTATATCCCGTGCTCCTTGAGTGGAAGTCGAATTTGCTGCGCCTGATCATGAACCTTGTGGGGGATCTTGATCTCCCCCTGCACTGGTCGTGACGACCATTTTCTTGTTGTACCTTCGTTTGGGAATCGGTTGTGCACTGTTCGTTAACTTACCGTTCCTAAGGTTCATACAAGGTCTTGATATTTTCTAGACAAAAATAAAACAATTGATTAAAAAAAATCTGGTTGACACAGTCCCACCGGGTGTGCCAATTTGTTTACGGTGATTTCCGGTAAACAACCGCTAGTCTTCCAAACTATAAATAAATATGATTTGGTTACTCGCAGGATCGACTAGATTGATCCTAGGACACATAGTCAAAAATATTGTTATTAATGGTCGTTCGAACCATATTTATGATTTATCTTTGTCAATAAGAGTTTCTTCGAATAAAACAAGTAAACTTGATAGTGACTTTGTTATATGAAAGTATAACTTCAACAAAAGGGTAAGTAAAAATAAGACATAAAACGAAAACTGTTTAAAGTGCAAAGAATCTAAAATTGCAGAAATATTAAATACTTCAAAAGTAAATGACATGAAAATAACAGTACAAGAATGTAAATGGCAAGAAGTAAATGAAATGCAATAATACTGAAAAGATATCTGAAAACGAAAAGGGAATACACATGTATTAAAATGGTGGTGTCATACGTACATTTCTCAGCGAACTCTTTCTCTTTAACACTTGATACTTGAGTAATATGTGAGTGATTTGTACAAAATGAACACACAGAATCCTAACATTAAGACTCCTATTTATACTAATTTCGACCTTAATGGCCCTACGCTAATCTAATGCCACGTTTCTCATAAGAACTCCAGGGATGCCATCTGTTGTTAGACAGTTACGAAACCGTCTTCGAATTTCAAATCTTCCCGCCTAAGTCCTTCTTCGACGCGTGGCAGTGTATTTAACATTAAAACACTACGAAAACACGCTAATTAGTAATACTTTAACATATTTCATGAAATTTGCCTAAGTCTTCGAAGACATGTACTCCTATGAGCTTCAGTGTTCATCATCTCCGCTGTGACTTAGAAATCTTCACTCTCGAAGCATGGCCATCAGGAGCCATTTTCTTATCTTCAAACGATGGTCATCAGTAACCATCTCTTCTTCGAATTTTTATTCTTCGAAGAACCATATATTTGCAAAACGAAATCTTCAGCTAACAGCAAGTCCGATAGCTATATTAATAAATTATTATTATTATAAAGATAATTGCAGGTCAGTCATATATGGAAGCTGGAGATACCAACAATATGATTCAATTTTTAATATTATTGTAAGATTATACAAATAAAATATATTACCTTACGCTGCATAGTTATTAATTTTTCTCAAAGATTGTATTATATTACCATTAGTATTTAACTTTCAATATTTTTTAGCATACTATATTTATGCTTCAGGTAGAAATTTATATTATTTACTAATAATATCTCAATTATATTAATTATAATTTCACATTTAAATATAATTTATTTATTTTATTATATTTTCATATGTATTTATCAATTCTATAGTGTTCAATTCTATATGTAAAAATTTATATATAAATATAATATTTTGTTTTCATTTGCTTTTGAAAATTCACCATAAAATTTAAATATAATTTTTAACGTGCTTATTACAATCTACAATGCATCTCTCTCTCTCT
This sequence comes from Vicia villosa, assembly GCF_029867415.1. Classification (NCBI taxonomy): domain Eukaryota; kingdom Viridiplantae; phylum Streptophyta; class Magnoliopsida; order Fabales; family Fabaceae; genus Vicia; species Vicia villosa. The sequence continues at coordinate 206,435,189 of NC_081181.1, forward strand.
CTCTCTCTCTCTCTCTCTCTCTCTCATGATTCATTTGGGCTGGTCTGGCCTTAGTGGGAATCTGACTTTCATTAAAGTCATTAAGATAAGGTAAAGAAATAACATGTTTCTTTCTATCCCAAAGAGCGTTTGACAAATCATTGCACACTTCATTTTTAAATTGTTTATCAATCAATTTGATTTGTTCTTTTATCTCAATTTTGATTAAGTTGTTCATTAATATTTAATAAACTAACTTCTTCTTTAAGAAAACCTAATTGTTTTTCTTTATTTAAGAGAATACTTTAAACCTCATTAGGCATTTTAATATGAGGGTCAGTAATAAATTCAAAAGTGACAGTTTTACCATTAATCATGGTAGTAATGCCTTTAGTGTCAACATTAACTAAAGGCATAATGCTATTTAAAAAAGGAGTTCCAAGGATAACTCTATGAGTCATGTTTTTAACTAAGATGAAATGGGTAGGTAAACAAATATCTTGATTGCAAACATATGTATTAGGTAATTTATAATTAACTGTTAATTTGTCACCACTAGCCTGAGGAAGGGTTTGAGTGATTTTGGTATAATACTTGGTAGGAACAATTCCTTCCTGCAGACAATTAGGTCAGCGCCACTATCAATAAGAGCGACTTCATTTTCTAAAATAAACATTCTGTTAATAACTAAAGTTATTCTAACAAGCCATTTTTGAGAAATTACTCTTTCAATAAGAGTGAGAAATCTATCATTAGCAGAAGGACTGCTAGTAGAAGATATTTCTTCAACTTTAAGGTTACCTGTTTCAAGTAAGGAGGCCCTTTGAGATAATTTTTTATTATCTTTCTTTATCTGAGTAATTTCAGATTTCAAAAGATTAATTTCTTTATTTAAATCACTAAGGGAAACAGGAGTTTCACGGATATTGGATTGATGAAATCTGGATAAAACCTCACTTAATTGGTAAGGGGCTTCAATAATAATAGGAGATTCTTTTTTAGAATTTTCTTGAATTAAAACTTCAAGCATTTTTCTTTTAAGATTATTATCAGAGATAGACTCAATAGCCTTTATGGCTTCATCTTGTTTTGTAGTAAGAACATTAAGACCGTTCATGTCAACAATAGACTTCTAGTAAACTATTTGACTACTTTGACAATTAGTATTGTCAGAATTATCAGAGGAATAATCTGATGATGATTCATAGATCATGTCAATATCTTCATTAAAAGAATTAGTCTCTGAGTCAGACTTAAGTAAACAAACTTTCTCAAGTTGAGAGCATAATTGTTCATCCTCAATTTCATTGAAAGCTTTCTTGGTCCAACATTGGTTTGCATAATGACCAGCTTTACCACATTTGTGGCAAGATACATCTTGCATTTTAGCTTTTCTTTTGCATTTATAATTAAAAGTCTTATCTTTTGGTCTACTTTTATTAAAGCGACTCATTTTATTATTCTTCTTATAAGAATTTTTATAAATATCCTTATTATTTTTATGAGGTTTATTTCTGAAGATTTTTCCTTTCTTCCTTTTATTCTCTGAAGATTTTCCAAGATCAAAGGCGAACTGATCGCAGAATTCACCCATTAGGTGTTTTTCAGAAAGTTTTTGTTTCTTAAGCTGATTTCTAAGTTTAATATCGTTACATACGGTTAATCCTTCATTAATACAAGTTCTAACAATTTGACCATAAGTAAGATCATGGTAATTAATATTTATCCCACCATTTTTACTTCTTAAAGAATGTCTAACCTTTTCAGAAAAAAATGGGGTAAACCATCAATAAATTTGGCTTTCCAGTTGATAGAATTAGGGTTGTTTAATTGGTAAACTCTAGACAAAAAGGTACCTTTATACCATCTAAAATGCGAAAGAGAAGGACATCTTAGATTCTAAAGTAGAGTTTGAATTTTTTTCTCCAATAGGGATATTGGTTCCAACAAAATGTTGAAGGATAGAGAGACACAATGTATAAACCGCATCTTCTTCACCTGTGGTGGCAATACCACTTGATCTGATTCCAGGAGCTTCGGACTTAACCATTTTCTTATGGTGAAGAATATCTTTTTTTCCGACTTTCAGTGAGATAATGATCCCACCAGCCTCTTAATTGACCAATAAATCTAGTTGTTATGAAGAAGGCAATGTCTCTGTTAGAATTTCTACGTTGTTTACAAACAGTTGAATACATAATTATTCTATGTATTGTATCAAGGACTTGCTTGTCGTTTAATCCATCAATATTCCATTCATAAATGGTTTTTCCAGAAAACGCATTTTGGAAGGGTTCAGGTTCCTCAAAAAGTAAATCTTATGGGGAAGGATGCTTACCATAGTATTTTTCTAAGGGTTTAGAGTTATAAACAATATTTATCTCACTAGTATTTTGATTACTAATGTCTAAGTCAGCAAACATATTTGCTAAATCATTAATGTCTTTTTCATTGGAAGATTTATGATTAGACATAACCGTTAAATGTAAATCTTTAAGCTTTTTCTCAAGAATATGGACAAACTCATCACCGTTGATTTCCATTTTAAATCCTTCTATAGGAATAGGAGGTTGAATTATAGGAACATATGAAATATTAGATGTAGAAGCTTGTTCGTGAGGTTTAGGCTTATTAATAAGGTCAATAATAATCTTTTCACGAGCTATTTGTTTATCTAAAAGGTCTTTTATGGATAAGAGTTCTTTTTTCCAGAGAAATAAATTGTTCTCCTAGACAAACAATGTGCATTAGTATAATTATTGGATCTAATAATATAATTTAACTCCTTAAGAGTAACCTGATTTTATTCAACCCTTTGTAATTGAAGGGTAAGATAAGGTGTAGCTTTTGTATGAGAACCCAAACTTATTGTTTGTTCTGGGGGAAAAGGAGATTCCATTTTTCTCCTTATATACTTTCCCAAGGCTTTTGTAGGACTAACAGTTCGTCTTGTTTCATGAAAACCAATTCTTCATTTTGTTTACTTATAAAGTAACTAATGAACTATTTGACAAAGGGAATGAAATCTTGGTTCATAGACATTTGAGTATAGTACTCATCTTTAAAACTTGCTAACACAGGAGTCGAAAAAGTTTTAAAAATCCATTCACTAAATTGGGTGTATCTTTCATGCTGAAACTCGTCATTGACAAGGTTTCTTAGATTATTACCTGGAGAATAATCTAACATTATAATGGGAAGTCCATATCTGAGGGAGTAGGTGATTCTACTCTAGGAGGATTTGGTTTTTGATATATATCATGGGGAATTTTATTTTCGCTAAGTCTTATATTTTCAACAACTTCTATTTCTTCTCTTAATTGAGAAGTTGAGGGTCCAGCTAATTGACTAAGAGTAGAGTAAAACTCATTTATAGAATTCACAAAATATATTCCATACATAGATCTAGGTATTCTAATAATTCTTTTAGAGCTAAAGTTTATCTCCAAATCTCCTTCACTAAATTGGATTATTTGATCAACATCCTTATTAAGGATAGGTTCCGGTTCTATGGCCTGAGGAAGGTTCCAAGTTTCTGGAAAATTAATTTCATCCCATTTTAGCAACCTATTAGTTGCAACATTAGATGTTAGCAAATTAGTTTGAACTAAAGTAGTAGTTCCTGGAAACGATATTTGTTTAGCTTTAGGGTTTAAAGTGGTAAGAACTTTGTAATAAACCCTATAACATATAGCCATAATTTCACTACCAGGTTTGAAATTATAACCATTGATATGAATGGTTAATTGGAGAGCATCTAATAATTTTTTATCAGACATGGAGTTTTATATATATATATATATATATATATATATATATATATATATATATATATATATATATATATATATATATATATATATATATATATATATATGAGGAGGGATCAAATTACACCCGAAGAGTTACACCACAAGTTACACTCGTTCAATAACTACATTTTGAATTAATATTTTTTAAATTCAACCGTTGGATTGAAACATAATATCATATAGATCATACCTATAAAGTTTGAGCTTAATCTATAATGATTTACTATGTCATTGAATTACATCAAAATTAACGTTATATGAAAGCTCATTTTAACGTTAATCTTTGGATATCTTGATCGTATAGTAAATCATTATAGATTAAGCTCAAACTTTATAGGTATGATCTATATGATATTATGTTTCAATCCAACGGTTGAATTTAAAAAATATTAATTCAAAATGTAGTTATTGAATGAGTGTAGCTCGTGGTGTAACTCTTCGGGTGTAATTTGATCCCTCCTCTATATATATATATATATATATATATATATATATATATATATATATATATATATATATATATATATATATATATATATATATATATATATATATATGGTCGGTCCTGACATTTTAGAAGCCCATGGCAAATAATATAAATGGACCTTTAAAAAAGATGAGCAATTAATAAAAGATTTAGGCAAAATACTCTTTTTGGTCCAATGGTTTACCTCAGGGTTTATTTTGGTCTCTTAACTTTAAAAAGTGTCATATTGGTCCCTTAACTCTTCAAAAGGTGTCATTTTAGTCCTTTTTGTCATATTAGCGACAGAAATAGCGACCAATTTTTTCAGTTTTTTCGTCGCTAATGTGAT
>NC_081181.1:206439894-206460237 GCF_029867415.1 Vicia villosa
GTACAGGTGAAGGATAGAAAAACACTTAGAAAGGGGGGGTTTGAATAAGTGTAGTCTTAAAAACTTGAACGATAAAAACAAATTGCACAGTTATTTTTATCCTGGTTCGTTGTTAACTAAACTACTCCAGTCCACCCCACGGAGTGATTTACCTCACCTGAGGATTTAATCCACTAATCGCAACATATTACAATGGTTTTCCACTTAGCCCACGACTAAGTCTTCTAGAGTATCCTGATCACAACCTGATCACTCTAGGAACAAATGCTTAGACACAAGCTAAGACTTTCTTAGAGTATCCTGACCACCACGTGATCACTCTAATTACAACTGCTTAGACACAAGCTAAGACTTCCTAGAGTATCCTGATCAACACTTGATCACTCTAGTTACTTACAAATTAATGTAATCAAATAAGAGTTTTACAATGCTTCTGAAAAGCTATAATCACAACAGTGATATTTCTCTTAACGTTTAAGCTTAATCTCACTAATATATTACAACAGCAATGTAGTGAGCTTTGATGAAGATGAAGTTTCTGAGCTTTGATTTGAACAGCGTTTCAGCAAGTTAATATTCACAGAAATCGTCAAGAAATTGGTAACCTTGCTTCTCATCAGAACTTCATTTATATAGGCGTTTGAGAAGATGACCGTTGGGAGCATTTAATGCTTTGCGTATTCCGTACAGCATTGCATTTAATGTTTCACGCTTTTGTCAACTACCTCGAGCCTTGTTCACGCTGTGTCTACTGACGTTGCCTTTAATAGCTTTCAACGTTCCTTTTGTCAGTCAGCGTAGCCTGCCACCTGTACTTTCTTCTAATCTGATGTTTGTGTATATAATATTTGAATATCATCAGAGTCAAACAGCTTGGTGCATAGCATCTTCTTGTCTTCTGACCTTGAAGTGCTTCTGAGCGTGATACCATGAGAACTTCAGTGCTTCTGCTTCTGATCTCAAGTTCTTCTGATGCTTCCATAGACCCATGTTCTGATTCTGCCTTGACCATCTTCTGATGTCTTGCCAGACCATGTTCTGATGTTGCATGCTGAACCTTCTGAGACAAAGCTTATGAGCGCTGATTTGTGCATACTCTTTATATATTTCCTGAAAGGGAAATTACAATGTATTAGAGTACCACATTATCTTACACAAAGGTCATATCCTTGTTATCATCAAAACTAAGAATATTGATCAGAACAAATCTTGTTCTAACAATCTCCCCCTTTTTGATGATGACAAAAACATATATAAATGATATGAATTTGCGATCAGAAAGAGCAGACGGCTAAAGATAAATTACACAGCTATAGCATAAGCATGTGAATATGTCTCCCCCTGAGATTAACAATCTCCCCCTGAGATGAATAATCTCCCCCTGAAAGTAATACTAGAAGAATTTTATAAATAAAAAACTTCCCTGAGTATTTCAGTAGAGACGTTCACAGTGCTTGATCTTCAGAACATTCATGACTTCTGATTTCTGCTTCCATAGGACAGCTTCAGAACATTGAATTTCTTTAGATCCTCAGAACATTCACAGCTTCTGATTTCTGCTTCCATCGGACAGCTTCAGAACTTGAATTTCTTTGATCTTCAGAACATTCACAGCTTATGATTCCTGCTTCCATCGGACAGCTTCAGAACTTGAATTTCTTTAGATCCTCAGAACATTCACAGCTTCTGATTCTTGCTTCCATTGGGACAGCTTCAGAGCTTGAATTTCTTCTTTCATCACTTCATGCTAGAATGTATTAGAACATTGTTGAATGTACCAGAGCATCATCAGAGCATCTCTACATCCTGAAATGTTACAGAACAAAACTAAACGACAAAAGTCAGCATGAATGAATCAGAACATAAAATATGTTTCAGAACACATAATATGTATCAGAGCCATATAAGCCATATAGAATGTATCAGATCCATATAAAATGTATCAGAACAAATAGACATAATGTTTCAGATCATATTCTATCATCAGAATATCTGAACATTCTTCCTTCTTGCTTCTGATTCTGAAGCTTCATAGCACTCAGCTTGCTTCAAGAATCCAAGAGCTTGATTCATCTTGTTGCTTCTCATGTTGATCTTTAAAGAGAATCTTCAATTCCTGCAACAACACAACTTAAAGCATAGAACTTTGCAAGTTCTGTTAGTAATGTGGGGCCTTTTTACCCGGTAACTGATAATATTTAATCAGATCATTTATCATATATTTTCTCCCCCTTTTTGTCATAACATCAAAAAGAATATAAAAGATTCAGATGTAGAAAATGACAAAGGAAAGAAACAGAATTAAACTTTTCATTGATTTAAACAAGCAGGATTACAAAAGATGTATGCAGAAAACAGATGCAACAAGGAAAGAAAACTACAAAGACCAAACGACTAAGACCCTAGCTTAGACAAAATCTGCGCCAGAATGTCATGAACCCCGTCAGTGCTTGCAGTTTGCCTTGCCATGAAGGAGCGAAACTCAGCATTGGCTGCTTCTTGCGCGTCCAAACGAGAAGCCAGCATAGCTTGATTCTGATGCAGAGCTTCCAAGGTCTCCATCAGAGCTGAGGGTACACCAGAAGAAGAAGCACCAGAATTTCTGCCAACAGGGACAACAATCTCAGCAGGACGATCTTCTGGGAGGTCTTCAGCTTCTGTACCTTCCATCTCAACATCTGAGTCTGACTCAGGAGCAGCCTCAGCATATTCTGGTTCAGGCAACACAGAAGCTCCAACTTCCAACGCCTAAAGAATAGCTGCTAGGTTTGTTGGAGGAGTAGGACCAGCAACTTCAGCAGGATAAACCACTTCTGGAAAGACCATGTGAGGGGCACTTTCAGAAGGGTTCATTCTGAACCAATCAAACAGCCATTGAAAATCTCCAGTCAGCACTGGAAACCTTGGTCTCCATACCACAATGTCTCTGCAGGGATTTTCTTCTTCCATCTCATCTGCAGGTATCCTCTCTTCAAGAACTCATCTGTTCCTGATGAGATGGTGATAGCTGCTTTCACCAACTTCCAAGAGACGACCACGAACCCCAGGAGCTTCAGTCATGACCATTCTCTGGACATCCGTAGCCCTAACCAGAAAATCCTGGCGAAAGGCTTCCCAGAGGTTGCAGGTAGCATACTCATCCAGATGATTAAGGTGAGCAGCACCCAGAATCTCCAACCAGCTGTTTACATCTGAGTGTAAAAGCTCTAGACAAGAATGAGTGGTAGGTGTTGGAGGGTTGACAGTGAATCTGGAGTCAGGAAACACAAAACAGTAGGGGTTAGGTGTTCTGCTGGGAAAAGGGTGTGAGAGAGATGAGGAGATATCTGTGGGATGGGTTGCAGGAGAAAGGATATCAGATGGTGATGATGGTGGTTCTGTTGCACGCTCGCGAAAAATGAACAGAGTCGCCACCAATATATTTATCCCATAAGGGAAAGGAATATCAGAAAACCTACAAGGGAAGGAACAGGGTCTTGCGACCAGAGAATCAAGGTACGGGAGTCGGTTACGCAAGGGGAAGGTATTAGCACCCCTCGCGCCCATCGTACTCGATGGTATCCACCTATGTTTGTTTCTATCTAAAGGGTGTGTACTATGTCTATGTCTATATGCTAATGAATGCAAAATGTAGGGAAGATAAAGAATTGTACTCGCACGGGCCCTACCCCGCTGCCTACGTATCCTTTTCAGGAATCAGAGTTACCGTAGCTCGGCTAAAGATTTTCTGTTTGTTTTTGTGTTTTTTAGTTGGGCGGAGTTAACGCTCACGCTCTTGCACAAGGGGACAGCCTAGGATGCAATGGAGAGGAGATAACAATGCCCTTAAGAAAAGAGGGAAGAGAGAGAGAATTGGTTTGTATCTTTTAAGGGTAATTCCATGATGACAAGAACCTACTACAAGGCTTCGCACCACTTCCTTACTTTGTTTTAAATCTGATCATTTATTAGTGTTTTAAGTGTTTTTGGTTGGATGTCTTTTAAGGGGATTTAATTTGTGACTTAGATCATACCAAAAAGAGTTTTGTTTTGCATATTTAGAGAAAGCACATCGAGGCCTACGCCCCAATCGTTTCTCTAAATAGCGGTTAAGAAATACATCGAGGCCTCACACCCCAATCATTTCTTCTCCGCTAAGTAAGGGAAATACAAAAAGGAGTTCTTTTGTGAATATTTAGAGAATGCACATCGAGGCCTACGCCACAATCGTTTCTCTAAATAACGGTTAAGAAATACACCGAGGTCTCACACCTCAATCATTTCTTCTCCGCTAAGTAGAAAAGAACATACATCGGGGCCTACGCCCCAATCATTTCTTTCCTACTATGAAATATAGTAACGGTATGATCCTTGTCGGTATTTTATTAAGTGTTTTAAAAGTTGAAAAGAAAAAAGGGGATGATGAGGGAACTATTCCTAAATTCTAGTCTAAGTTGTCTATACAAGGGATTTAAGATGATAAAAGCTATACAATTTATTAACAAAAACTATACATGGAATAGGTAAAGGAAAATCAATATGCGACAAATAAAATTGAAAATTATAGCAAACAAATGATACTCACAAGCACACATACATCCATTAATTCTATACAAAAAAACGAGACTAAAAAATTTAACTCCTAAGTCTATTAGAGAGCTATTTACAAAGAAGTGTCGATACAAAGAATATTCAAATATTGTGAAGAAAAAAAGATCTATTAAAAGGATTAAAACAATTAAGAAAAATCAACAAAAACTTATGACAATTATTTACTCATCCTAAAAATCTAAAACAAATTTTTATGTATTTTTATTTGAATTAAAAAAAGGATTTATGAAGTTAAAAGTAAAAGAAAACAAAAGTTAAAATAAAATCTACAATCTAGACAGCAGGGGGGTGCATCAGTAACTTTCTAAGGAACTAAAATTAATGTTAGCAGCACTCTGGGCCTAAAACAGGGGGGTGGAGAAAGCAGGGCGCCCCGACCCAATCCATTAAACCAGTGGTGGTGTCAGGTGTGTTAGCGAAGCGAGGGTACACTCAGGGAAAAGGGGAAGGCCCAAGCAACATATGGCCCAGCGTTTCACTCTCTTCCGTCTTTATTGCATTTATGCAGCCAATATTGTGTCAGCATGAGTATTTGTTCTATTCTATGGTATTCATTAAAACGTGACAGCACAACACATCAATTGGGCAAGGTAATTTTTAAGTGAGGATGAGGACAAAACTTTGACTAACCAATCAGAACCTTACATACAATTAACCAATCATTTGAAAAGAACCAAAATTAACCAAAATGCTGGAAACTAACTAATGGGAGTGTACCACGTACGCAAACTGAAGGTGAATAAAAGCCAAAATTCAGACGCCGGAAATACTATTACGGTCGTCTTCTCCGAGACAACTTCGCCGGAGCTATGAGCCAAATGTTCAGAAATGAAAAGTGTGACCACCGTTCAACCGGAATTTCGTGCTGAGCGCGAATCTTCCCTTGGTTTCATCATTGAAAGCCCCTAAGGCCCTAACCGAAGCATCAAGTAAAACCCTAACCCAAGCATCTCTCCCTAGAAGAAGCTTTAAACGTGCTAAAACATATGCAATTACACACAGCATTCAGATACGCAGTACATTCGTCAAAGCCACAAACATTTCATATGCGATAAATCAGATGCAAGAATCACAATAGTTTTCGTATGAATGCGATGCGTGATTGTTTACGTGTTAATGCCTGCAAACGGTTCTTGAGGGACATACCTGCAAGGTCTTGGATTGGAAAAGTAAGAGAGAAGGCTCCAAAAGCGAGACTGGTTGTATGCTTGAAGATGGCGATGGTGATTGCCTCTTGAAGCGCGTCTTCAATTCTTGAAGATTTACAATGCAGAAGCGAAGATCCTCAACATTCGGCCATGGCAAGTGGTGGAGATAGCCGCGAATCGGAGTGCAAGACAATGATGAGGATTGGTGGAGCGTGATGGAGAGAGAGAGAGCGGCCGTTGGTTGATGGTGATTGAAGGATGAAGGAGGTTCAATGGTGGTGAAAGAGGTGTTTTGCGGTGGTTATGATGAAGGTTCGTTATGGAAGTTGAATGTGGTTGAGGGTGGTTAGAGAGTTTGTTAGTGTGGTTAGGGAGGTGGTTATGGTGGAAAGAGAGAGGAAGATGAGAGAGAAGAGAGGATGAAGAGAGTGATGAGAATGAAGATGAGAGGGTTTGTATATAACTGTGAAAAAATGAAAAAAGATCCCTCGTTTTGTGGAGTGGTTTGGTTTATATATGTGAGCTCATAGTATAGGGTGGTTATGGTGAGGTGAGAAGTACTGGATTATTAGAGTTTTGTGCATGGTGAGGTGAGAGTGCATGGGGTTATGGTGAAGTAGCATATAGAGGATTCTTACTTAGTGAGCAAGATTGATTCACTTGGGCACGGTTTGTAGTAACTTGCATGGACCAATTGAGAGGATGCTAGGACACACACGCATACACCATGCTGCAGAACTTCCACTCTGGCCTCGCGTTTATAAACCGTCCATGGCATTTACTTCGTGTGCTCATAATTTCTTCTGTGACCCACCGTCTGATTAACTTTTGCACTCAATGGAAAGAGGGAATGGAGGAGAGTAGGCTAACACTTGGTTTGGATTTGGAAGGTGTCTCTAATTTCTCAAAATTGGATTGGAAAATGGCACACGACCTATTTGTTGAAATGCATGCGTGTGCTCTTAGCTTTTGGCCTATATCTTTGGCAACGCACGACTTGTCGAGGAAGTGACTTTGAGCCTTTATAAATCGTTCGATACACATCCACTACCCATGATTTTGGTACCAATGACCAGAGAACATGTACATGAAGAGATTAGCACCAAGTTTGACATCAATGGACCCTTGTACTTTTCTAAAAATGACTTCTATTATGGCGCGCCACCTGTTTGTGGAAATGCCTGCGTGCTGCCCTGAGTTTGTGCCCAGCCAGATGCATGACATTGGTCTTACGAACTGGTAACTTTGAGGGCTCTTAATTTGTTCAATACTTGTCCAAATAACTTGGTTCATGGCTCATTATATGGAGGACGTGGAGGAGAGTTGGTGGGTGTCAAGTTTGTAACCAATGGACCCTCGTATCGCTCTGGAATTATCTCCAAAATTGACACGCCACCTGTTTGTAAAAATGCTTGTGTGTGCCCAGAATTTTTCTAAGTATCATAACTTGGATCCAGTGTGTTTCTTCCAACTTCTAATCCCTCTATCTCTTCAACCAGGCCTCGAATGAGAAAACTTCCAACTAGAGAATTGTAGTATGCTATGATCTGAGATTTTTTCATGTTGGGACCTTTCTGAGATAATGGCTTTTGACACGTGTAAACAGGCTGTGAAGTCAGTTGACCAACCAGCTCTAAAGCTTCAAAAATTTTCTAAGTATCAAAAACTTCCATTTTTAGCCATATTTCCCAAAATAGAAACTTTGACCAATTTTCCCCGATTTTATTATTCCTCGACTTTTCTTGACCGATTTTCCACCAAAAGTCAATATTCGAATAGTTCTTCCGATTTTGACCCAAAAGTCAACTGTTCTGATTTTCCTCCGATTTCAATGAAATTCCTGATTAATCCACTTCTGACCCATAGAAATCAACTGAACACTTCCACACAAGCATCATGCCACTTCTCTCCATAAAATCAGCTCTTGATCAATGTATTTGACCAGAAAGTCAACTGCGTTGACTTTGGTCAAGAAATCCTAATTCAGGATAATCAGATGAACGACAAGCTTGTACTTTCCAACCAATACCCTATCTTGAAGGTGAAGAAATCCCGATTCAGGAATGCCCTTAGAAGGATAATGCCACCGAATCAGACCTCAGATCTTTATATTTAATCAGGAGTTCTTTGTGCCAGGAGCTCTTTCTTGAAATAGTTACCATGATATGAATGCATGAATTGGGTCATGGCCTAAAATGATATATGTACACGAATGCAAAGCCTAAGCCAGTTAGAAGTTAAAGGGTAGGACAAATTTGGGGTATGACAGGTTCCAGAGAGGTGAAAGAAGAGGAAGAGGTGGTGGAAGTCTGTGAAGAGGGAGGTGATTGAGGGATACCATCCAGGGGTTGATACACACGTCTAGAGTAGTTTCCAGACATCATAGCTTCAAAGGGATTCACCTTGAGAGGGTCATAGGTGATCCTTACTCGTTTTGGTTTGATTTCAGGTTCATCAGTTGCCTTTCTCTTTTGTTTACGATCAGTTTCTTGATTTGCAAAACTAGACGAGGGATTCATGATGAAGTTGCAGATAGTGAAAACTGCTAGGGTTTACTATATGAATGCAAAGAGAGAGATGGCGAAAAAGAAACTGAATGCAAGAGAGAGAAATATAAGAGGGAAAAGAAACGTTTGAAGAGTATTAAAAGAAAACGAAATAAAAGGAAATGATGGATAGCATTTAATGTTACATGACGTGAGGAGAGATAATAATGACAAAAGAAGTGATTAGCACAGTTACCTAAGTAGGCGTCCCCTCAACTGCACGCACATTTGTCCAGAAATAGTGAACACGTGTTTACCATCTGGATAGCCAGTTACAGCTGTTTTACTTTTAAAGAGATTCAGAGTCAACTTAGACAATGAAACGTTAGTAATAACTGAATCACTACTTCTAATTGATTACAATCAGAACTTCTTATAAAAGACTAATCCAATCTCATTTCAGAAGATACTCATACATAAGATCTTCTCATCTTCTCATTCTGGGCATAAATCCATACTGATATTCTTCAGAATGAACTTAAACCTATCTTCAGCAAGGGGTTTTGTAAAGATATCAGCCCATTGATGGTCTGTATCCACAAAGTTTAAAGATATAACACCCTTCTGAACATAGTCCCTTATGAAATGATGTTTAATCTCAATATGTTTAGCTTTTGAATGTAAGATAGGATTCTTAGATAAACATATAGCAGAAGTATTATCACAGAAGATAGGAATGTTACTCTCATATATCTGATAATCTTCTAGCTGACTTCTCATCCAGAGCATTTGTGTGCTACAACCAGCAGTAGCAACATATTCTGCTTCTGTTGTTGAGAGGGCAATAGTAGCTTGCTTCTTGCTGTACCATGAGATCAGGTGACTTCCAAGAAATTGACAACTTCCTGAAGTACTCTTCCTTTCTATTATATCTCCAGCATAGTCAGCATCACAGAATCCTACTAAGTTGTTGTAATACGGTGAACTGACTTTTTATCGATCGAAATGTCGCGGTAAGCAAGAGTCGCCACCGACTTTTATTTTATCCAAACAAATTCGGAAAGGCAAAAAGAAACAGAAAAAAACCTTTTTAAAGAAATCTAAGTTCGGGGGGTAATTTATGCAAAGGGAAGGTGTAAGGCACCCTTTGCATCCATGGTTTTCCATGGGCTCTTAATTGCTTTGTGTGGACCGTCCTTTCGGGCCATACCCCTCCGTGGTGTGGGATACGTGAACTGACTCCTTTTTGTCGATCGGACGCTTTCGCGTCACTTTTGAAAAAGTTTACAGAGTCGCCACCGACCTTTTATTTTATCCAATGAAGGAAAGGTTTATAAAAGACACAGAAAAAAGACCTTTGAGAGATTCTGGGTAAGGGGGTAGGTTATACAAAGGGAAGGTGTTAGCACCCTTTGTATCCATGGTTATCCATGGGCTCTTTAGTTTGCTTAGCTCATTTGCTTTACTTTTCAATTGATTCGGAATGCTTTACCTGTGTTTTTGAAATACCTTTGCAAATAGAATTTGTAATGATCCTTGTGCGGATATATACAAATGCTTGTTTATCTTTCGAAAGATGTTTTGAAAAGATCGTTAATTTTGTAATGATCCGTGTTTGGATGTATACAAAATATTGTCTTTTGGAAAATTTGTTTTGAAAAAACAACAGTGTATGAGAATTTTGTTTGTTTTGATTTTGAGCAAGCAAACTAGGAGGTCTACCCTGAGTTAGGAGGTCTTTATCCTTGTTCCCTTTAAAAATCTATCCATTCGTCGGATATAAACAAAAGGTTCGATTTTGTACTCGAAACAGTAGAAATGTAACTTTGATTTTGAAAAGAGTGAAAAGGGATTACCCTAGGAGGTGCAAATGTGATTGTGATTGAATTCAGATATTTTATCTTTGGAGTTAGTGATCTAACGATTCAGTTTTATCTTTGACATACACGCAGTTTATAGGTGTGCTGGAAATTAAAATGCGGAAATGTAAAGTGCGGAAAGTAAATCTACGCTATTACATCGATTGTGCGGGAAATGTAAACTAGCCTATTTACATGAATTTGACATCCTATACATTTATCTAGGAATTTTAAATTGCAAGAAATAAAAGGCATATTTTTGTATTTTTGTGATTTATTTTAAATATAATTAATGCATTATTAATTAATTTAAAATAAAGAAAAGATGGAAATATGATTAAACCTAGCAAATAAGTTTAAAAATATGTACAAAATGTTTGTTAATTGATTTTAGAACAAAACTAATTTTTTTTGGAATTTTTGAAATTTGTTTTTGGATATTTTAAGTTAATTAAAACATAATTATGCAAATAACTACACCAATAATTACAACTTAATGATAAAATTATCCTAAATATGTACAAAATTAGTTTATGATATATAAACAATATTTAACACAAAGAACAATTTTTTATGATTTTTTGACTAATTAAAATAATTAATAAGCAAATATATAAATACATACTAATTAATTATGAAAAATATTGAAATTTTGAAGAAAAATAAAATATTTTTATTTCAGAAAATAATATATATTTTTAGAAGTTTAAAATATTTTTTGTGGAATTTTTGGAAGTTTTTAACTATTTTTAATTAATTTATCAAAGAAACTAAAATAAAATAGAAAATAAAAAAGGATATGATCTGGTGTGGCATGATTGAAAGTCCATGGTGTGGATTGCTGGATCAGGCGCGTTGGATGAAGAACTGATGGAGATCAAAGGCCCAGATGCGTGGATACATGATGCACATGGTTTGAGGTTCAACATGTGATCATGCTGAAGTCAAGGGTTCAACGTGGGGTCCACGTTTTTTGACCAGCGAATGGGATGATTAGAAATTGCCACGCAAGCGGTCAAAATTTCAGCGCCACTATTCATCATCTTCTTCCTTGGTACCTGCGAAATTAGCTGCGGATTTACTTATGGAATTTCCTGCGGATTTTCCTTCAGATTTCCATGCTTTTTGAAAACCTACAAAAACAGCCATGAACGAAAAAGAAAAGGACCCAGACTGACTTAAAATTGTCTCCTGAACACGATGGTGGTGTTAGTTTTTCAATTCAAGCCTTGTAACTATGGATTCGAAAGGATTCAAGTATGAACACTCATGTTCAATGGTTAATGGTATAGGCTAATTTTCACGTGGGAGTTGGCATGTTAAGACCCAGATCATCTACATGGGACCTTATGAGCATGATAGAATGGTTAGTTTACATTGATATTAATTGTATATATGAAAACGAAAATTAAAGGCATATGTACATGAAGAACTTTGAATGTCTTATACGACTCTCATGTGCTTGTATTAAGAGTTTAATCTTACTCTATGATGTTGGAGAAGATGATTAAAAAGCTTGATTTGTATTAATATTGATTGGAGAATGAAATTTGAATTTTACAAAGTTATGGAATTTTGAGAGAATTTTGATGAGTTTCTTGACTATGCCTTGATATATTTCGTGTCTCTCCTTTTTGTGGAGGTATGCTGCTCCTTTTATAGCCCATAGGCTGCTTGGAAGTGAAGCTAAGAAGCTTTGTTGTCTTTGTTGAAAGTTTGGTTTTTAAAATATTAAAAACCTTGAATTTTTGACCAATCCTTGACTCCATTCAATGCTCTTGCCTTGGGCATCAATTTTCTGCAGAAAAATGAAGACTTTGGAGGTGTGTCATACTTGGAGATCAAGCCATCAATTATCCATGCAATTTCCTTTAATTTTAATCTTAAAATAAGATAAAATTATGTCAAAAATGGATAATATAGATGTGGGCTTTGTCTTGGTCGTGGGAGGCCCATAGTAACATGGCAAAGATGTTTGGACCACAAAAACTTGGCATCTTTTGGAAAAAAAACATTTTTGAGCAATGTTGATTTCATGCATTTTCCCAAAATTTAGCCAACTTCAACAAGGTGTAAATCCTTCAATTTTTGTCATATGAAGGAGATCTTGCACTTTTTGGAAACCTTAAAGAGTCCTCTAACCAATGTCTTTGGTCTCATATCAAAATGATTTTTGGTTCTCCTTGTGTGTCCATTTGAAAAAAGTGTCTTTTTGTTGACTTTGAAAATGACCTGTAATGTCTTTGGTCATATTTTTCAAATGGTGAATCCAATGACCATGGGATCAATGGCATTTGAAAGATAATTGAATTTCCTTCAAAACAAGCTTTGGTTTGAATTTTTTGGATGAAGGATGAGAGAGTTATGATCAGTCAAAGTTGAGTTGACTTTTCAGGCAAAAACCCTAATTTTGAATCTTAGGGTTTTGTTGATTTTTGATCTTTCCTTGATGAATTATGATCATCCAATGATCAAATGTTGAATCCTTTGACAAAATATGGACTTTGACAAAAAATTTCATTTTTGACTGTCAGTTGACTTTTTTGGTCAAACGGGTCGTCTGTTGACTGTTTGAGCTGCTGACGGTGCGTCTGAGTGAATTGAAGTTTGAAAATTTGTATGATGGTACTTTGAGATGTATGGATGTATATGAAATCCATTTGAGCTCTCAAAAACTTGTTGCTCCTGTTAAAACAAGAAAAACCCTGATTAGGGACTGTCTGTATAGGAGGCAGTTAAGCGTACCTGATTTTTGTGCAGTGCTGAGTTTCTGCTAATCATGTGATATTCAGAAGACTTCTAACACAAAAATCTTGGAAATTTGAATTGTGAATGATTGATTTGATTGATTGTACAAATCACTGTGAATTGTACCGTCTGCAGTTTGTCTGTCAACCGACTGTTCGTGTACTGAAGCAGCAGTTAAAGTGAAAAAAATCAACTGTCAAAGTTAATTTTCTTTTTTTGTTGTTATTTTTGTTTTTGTTATATGTGAAGCATGAAAAATTTATTTACATGACTTGTTAGAAAACAGAAACATAATAACAGATATTTACAGTATGCGGGTAAAATTACCGATAATAACCTGAAAATTGTTAAATGCACAGAAATAGAAATATTTGACTGGCAGAAACACACAAAATATTATCTTAGTAATTAAGCAATATTATGACAAATAGTACAACATTTAATACTGACAGTATAAATATTACATACTATTGAACAGTACGACGAATAGACGGTACGTTTAAGAAAATAAGAAACACGGCAAACTTTAAAAATGACGGTTGATGAACCATGCTATGATCAATAACATGTAGATGATTGGGAGCATAACCATTGCAGGTCCACACTCCTCAGGACTATGCAGGCAGAAGAAAGTCATGATCACCGTAGCAATGGTGATGACTGTAAGAAACAGTGTCTCTATCCATTTTGCCATTCTTGCTAGGAAAGAAGAAAGAAAATGGATGATGAAGTAGAAATTTGAAAGATGATTTAGAATTTGATGTGAGATTTGTGAAAAGAAGGAGAGGTATTTATAGAATGGAAAGATGATAGAGACGTTGGGGAATGATGTGATTCCGTACAAAAGGAAATTTGAGTGGAAGTGAGATTTGAAAGAAAGTGTATGATATTGTTGGGAAAAGAGAGATGTATAGAATAAAGTTGAGATTTGAATTTGAAAGGATAGATTTGAAAAGATTTTGAAAATAATGGAATATAGCACAAAAGTTAGTGGGAAAACAAAAACAATTGTTACCAGTATAGTGTGAGTTTCCTGCTTCTGCGCCTGCAAAAAGAGTTAACTCTGCATGAACTGTGTTAGTACTATTTATCTGTAAAATAAATAAATAGTATTTGTGAAGTAAAGAACAGTATTTGGCGTTTGCGTAAGAATAAATTCCACTGTAAGCCAAGTTACTGTGTAAGAAAAATTTTGAAAACCAAGTTCTTCATATGTCAGGATATTTTGAAAAAATCCATGTTTATATGAGACTCTTAATTTTCATATTGAAACTTTCCTGAAAAAAGAAGTGGGCAAATTTTGGGGTATAACAGTTGCCCCTATTCAATCTTCTTAAACCTGAAGAGATTGTCTGAAATCTGAGGGTAGAAGATGATTGAATAAATAGATGCCCTGAAAATTTGCACTTACCTTGATCAGCAGAGATGTTGGAAGTTGCATTTGAATGTTGTCTGTGAAATGTTGTTGGCAGATTGAAACATTACCTGAGATGGGCTTTCGGATGCCACCTGGACAATGTGTTGATGGTTTGTTCATCAGAATGAATCTGTTGATTATATCTTGATGAAGGATTTGAAAGTTGATCATTGTGGAACCGTTTGAGGTATCACTTTAGATCTGCAATGTTAGATCGTTCTGGAACCGTCAGAGGTATCGCCTTAGATCTGCAATGTTAGATCGTTCTGGAACCGTTTGAGGTATCGCCTTAGATCTGAAATGCTAGATCGTTCTGGAACCGTCTGAGGTATCGCCTTAGATCTGAAATGCTAGATCGTTCTGGAACCGTCTGAGGTATCGCCTTAGATCTGAAATGCTAGATCGTTCTGGAACCGTCTGAGGTATCGCCTTAGACTAGCAATGAGTTGAAAATGAGAGTTCTTCAGAGTGAATCTTTGGTTTGATTGTATCTGAAAGGACTGCTTGTCTGAATAAGATTCAGGATGAACACTGCATGTGAGTGAGAACATCTTTGCTGAAGACATCTGTCTTCCTGAAAAATCAAGTTAATAATATGCGATGTCTATGATGCATGTATGATATGAGATATTCCCGGAGAAATATGCATGTTATGTTGTGTATGAATATGCGCATGATGCATGATGTATGAATATGATGTATGAATATGATGTATGAATGTGAATATGTGAATGTGAATATGTGAATGTGATGTCAAGCTTCTAATTGGAAAAATAAATTCCCACTAGTCAGCTGGACATGAATGTATTGTGATCGTTGATGATCTTTTGTCTTGCTTGAGTACCCTCGTCTGGGGAAATTCTTTGAGAACCAGGATATTCTATTGAAGGATCTTTGACTACTGCTTGGGGAACCAAAGGTAACTGGAAGCTCTGATGCCCTTTCAAATGGGAATGAGGAAGATGCATAATCCTCCGATGCACTATCTGACCAAGTCCGGGTGCGGGGATCACACCTTCTGAAGATAGTAATCTGGAACAACCCTGCTGAGGAATAAGACTTCTTTCGAAAGAAAAATCTTTTTGAGGGATTTGTTGAGGAATGTGTCTCCATTGGGGAAACTTCCTTCTGATGCTGGTTTAGGATAATGTCCAAATAATTGGGACATGTCCGGAATGCTATTCCTGTTTTTCCTGGTAAACATCAATCATATTCAAATGCATATGTTCATTCAAAATATCATTGGGATGCTCGCGTATTCAAAACAGAAAAAAATGAAAATGTTAGTTATAAGCTGCATTGATTTTTGAAAAGGTGCCGTGATAGGCGGATTAGTATAGGGAGACAACAATCCTAGAAGTAGGAAATTGTCAGAGAGTTTTGAAAAGTATTTATGAAAAGAAATAGCTATGTGAGAACGATCCAGTCAAGTTTCAATTCTGCTATTGCCAATCTGTCTTCGAGCATCTCATCCCTCACTTGTTGGAAGAAAGTGATTGGACTGATCGGTGTCTTTGAGGTGTTGAACCTTGTCGGTGAGTAGGCAGCTGAGCGGGACATAGTTGTATGCTTTATTCCCTAATTTTTGCCTAGGCTGCCCTTTCAGGTTTTCAGCCTACCGGGATTGTATTTGTTTTGTCTCTAATTTTTGCCTGGATCGCCCTTTCGGGTTTTCAATCCACCGAGACGCTCATTTTTGCCTAAGTTGCCCTTTCAGGTTTTCAACTTAGCGAGCTGTATTATTTTTTTTTTTTTTTTTTTAAGCAAAGTACTTTTTGGCTATGTCCACATTCACAGGGTGTGGGAAATCCTCGCCATCCATGGTGGTAAGCAACATGGCACCGCCGGAGAATATTTTCTTGATTATGAACGGTCCCTCGTAGGTGGGGGTCCATTTGCCTCTGGGATCACCTTGTGGTAAGATGATGCGTTTGATAACCAAGCCACCAATTTGGTATGCTTGACTTTTGACTTTCTTGTTGAATGCTTTGATCATGCGCTTTTGGTATAGCTGGCCATGACAGATAGCTGCAAGTCTTTTCTCATCGATCAAGTGTATTTGGTCGAATCGAGTTTGAATCCAATCGTCTTCGTCTAGATCGGCTTCTTTCATGATCCTTAAGGAAGGAATCTGGATTTCGATTGGGAGAACTGCTTCCATACCGTAGACTAACGAGAATGGAGTTGCCCCTGTTGAAGTACGCGCAGATGTGCGATAACCATGAAGAGCAAAAGGTAACATCTCATGTCAGTCTTTGTAGGTTACTGTCATCTTTTGTATGATTTTCTTGATGTTTTTGTTGGCGGCTTCGACAGCGCCGTTCATCTTTGGTCGATATGGAGAAGAATTATGATGTTTGATCTGGAACTGCGTGCAGAGTTCAGTAATCATTTTGTTGTTTAGATTCGTGCCATTGTCAGTGATGATCCTTTCGGGGATGCCGTACCGACAAATGAGATTGTGCTTGATAAACCTGGCTACCACATTCTTGGTGACAGAAGCATATGAAGCTGCCTCTACCCACTTTGTGAAGTAGTCAATAGCGACCAGGATAAAGCGATGTCCGTTGGAAGCAGTAGGTTTGATTTCTCCAATCATATCAATACCCCACATTGCGAAAGGCCAAGGAGCCGTCAGAACGTTTAATGGAACTGGAGGTACATGCACTTTGTCGGCATATATCTGGCATTTGTGACAAGTTTTGGAATGATGATGGCAATCTGTCTCCATGGTAGACCAGTAGTAACCTGCTCTCAAGATCTTTTTAGCCATTGTATGTCCGTTGGAATGAGTACCGAAGGTACCATTGTGTATGTCTTCCATGATTTGTTCTGCTTCCTTCTTGTTTACGCAACGAAGTAAAGTCGAGTCATGGTTGCGCTTGTACAAAGTTCCATTGCTTAGGAAGAATTTGGAGGCAAATCTCCTTAGAAACTTTCTGTCGTTAATAGATGCCCCTTCAGGGTACTCCTGGGTTTCGAGATACCTTTGTATTTCATGGAACCATGATTTGTCTTTCATTTGTTTGGTATCGATCTCATTGCAATAGGCTGGTTCGTCTTGCCTGTAAATGGTGATCATAGGAGCTTCGTCGTCCCAATTGACTTTGAACATGGATGACATGGTAGCTAAGGCATCAGCTAGTTGATTTTCTTCGCGTGGGATGTGTTCGAAAGTGATCTCCTCGAAGTAAGGAATCAAACTCAACACATGTTCTTTGTATGGAATTAGATTTGGGTGCTTTGTGTCCTATTCCCCTTTGACTTGGTAGATTACCAAGGCCGAGTCTCCGTAGACTTCAAGGAATTTGATTTTTAGATCAATTGCAGCTTTGAGACCCAGAATGCATGCTTCGTATTCGGCTATATTGTTGGTGCAATTGAAACACAATCTGGCGGTGAAGGGTGTATGACCTCCTGTGGGGGAAATGATCACAGCTCCGATGCCATTGCCGAGCGCATTAGAAGCTCCGTCAAAAACCATAGTCCATCGGGATCCTGGTTGTTTGTAGTCATTGACTAGCATAATGTCTTCGTCTGGGAAGTCAAAGTTCAATGCCTGATAATCATCTACTGCTTGATGAGCTAAATGATCAGCTACCACACTTCCTTTGATTGCTTTTTGCGAAGTGTATTGAATGTCATATTCTGTTAGGATCATTTGCCATCTTGCAATCCTTCCAGAGAGAGCAGGTTTTTCGAACACGTATTTGATTGGATCCATCTTGGAGATCAGGAAAGTGGTGTGATTTAGCATATACTGTCTTAGTCGGCGAGCCGCCCATGCTAAGGCACAGCAAGTTTTTTCGAGTAGTGAGTATCTTGTTTCACAATCGGTAAACTTTTTGCTAAGATAGTAGATTGCGTGCTCCTTTCGACCGGAATCGTCATGTTGTCCGAGTACACACCCCATTGAATCTTCTAACACAGTTAGGTACATTATCAGAGGTCTGCCTTCCACAGGAGGTAACAAGATTGGCGGTTTTTGAAGGTATTCTTTGATTTTATCAAAGGCTAACTGGCATTTGTCATTCCATCTTTCCACTTGATCTTTCTTCAGTAATTTGAAGATTGGCACACAAGTAGGAGTCATATGGGCAATGAATCTGGCTATGTAGTTTAGACGTCCCAAGAATCCTCTGACTTGTTTCTCGGTACGGGGTATAGGCATTTCTTGAATGGCTTTGACCTTGGCAGGATCAACCTCAATACCTTTACTGCTGACGATGAAACCTAAGAGTTTACCGGATCTTACTCCAAAGGTACACTTGTTCGGGTTTAGTCGTAATCTGTATTTCTTGAGTCTGTCAAACAGCTTGTGTAAATGACTCAAATGTTCTTCTTCGGTGTTGGATTTTGCGATCATGTCATCGACATACACCTCTATTTCCTGATGAATCATATCATGAAATAGTGTTACCATTGCTCGTTGGTAGGTAGCTCCAGCATTTTTTAGACCAAAGGGCATTACTTTGTAACAAAAGGTTCCCCAGGGAGTTGTGAAGGTTGTTTTTTCCATGTCTTCGGGTGCCATCTTGATTTGATTATACCCTGAGAATCCGTCCATAAAGGAGAATACCTTGCATTGTGCGGTATTGTCAACTAGTACATCGATGTGCGGTAAAGGGAAATCATCTTTAGGGCTTGCCCGGTTCAGATCTCTGTAGTCTACACACATTCTGACTTTCCCGTCTTTTTTGGGTACAGGCACGATGTTAGCTATCCAAGGAGGATAACTTACAACTTTTAGGAATCCGGCATTGAATTGTTTTTCAACCTCGTCTTTGATCTTTTTCGACATATCAGGCTTACTCCTTCGCAGTCTCTGTTTGACCGGAGTGCTTCCTTCTTTGATTGGCAGGCGATGAACTACAATGTCCGTGTCAAGGCCAGGCATATCTTGATAAGACCAGGCGAATATCTCGGCGTAGTCTTGCAACAATTGAATCAGTCTTTGCTTGACACTGTTTTCTAAGTCAGCCCCAATTCTGACCTCTTTCTTTTCTTCGTCACTGCCCAAGTTGATGACCTCAATCGGCTCCTCATGAGGCTGTATGGCTTTTTCTTCTTGTTCTAGAAGTCTTGCAATTTCTCTTGGCACTTCACAATCTTCCTCACTTTCGTCCTCAGTTTGGTAGATCGGATTTTCAAAGTCATGACGGGCAATAGCAGAGTCGTTATTGACTGGATCCAGCGTGTATGTGAATCTGCATGGTAGATATGTGAGTGTGTATGAAGAGAAAAACATAGCTATTTGAAAGCGAATAAAGAAAGAAAAAGGATCACAAAATTTTGAACATGCAAGCATCCCATGATTCTGTTGAATGCACATAATCATGATATGACAAACCCTTTTTATAGAAGGACCGTTGTGCCAAGGCACACGGCTTTCAAGCTCATGGTTCGATTGTTCAGGAACCACTTTTATCTTTGCACAATATACACAAAGAAAACAGGAAATGGCATTTACTCCTGATCAAAGGAGATCACATCCTCTGCTTTCCAGTTGTTCAATCCACCGTTGTTAGCAGGGAGCACCCAGCTGTTCCCGTTGCAGTTGTTCTTTTCGTCTTCCGTAGCATTGATTCCGCTAGTGGGAAAATGCGTAGGTAATTCCTCAGGATAAATTGGATGATTTGTTGGATATGAGAATCCAGGTGGAGGTCCCTCTATTGGCTGAGCGAGATGCTCGATAAGGCCGTCCCATGCAGTAGGAATGATGTTTTGAATAGAGACTTGTGCATCCTGATAAGGAGTGTACTGTGACAGAAAATAACCTTCGTTGTTTGGCATCTTCCTGGCTTCTTCAAGAGCGAAGTTGTCGTCGTACTGTTCGTCCCATCCAGTCGGGACAATGTCTTTGATGGGAGTTGAAAAGCTCGGAGGAGCGGAATATTTCACCATATAGTCGTATTTGCCGCTGGGTTCTCCTAGCGTGTCCCATACTTCTTTGGGTGAATTTTGATATTGCTGAGTGACGGGACTTGTGATACTTCCGTCATTTTGATTACCCTCTTCTGTTGGAGTAAGATCTTCCAGAGCAATGTAAGAATTCTGAGGTGTGATATACTGGTAGTTGTAACCGTCATTTGGTC
>NC_081181.1:206460337-206540881 GCF_029867415.1 Vicia villosa
TCTCCATGTGGGGAATCGACATGATTGGAATGATCGAACCAAAAGCGTCCAACGGACATCGCTTCATCTTGGTAGCCATAGACTATTTCACCAAATGGGTTGAAGCAGCTTCATATGCAAACGTTACAAGACAAGTTGTCGTCAGGTTTATCAAGAATCACATCATCTGTCGCTACGGCATTCCTAGCAAGATAATCACTGACAATGGGTCAAATTTGAATAACAAAATGATGAAGGAGCTTTGTGAAGAATTCAAGATCGAACATCACAACTCATCTCCTTACAGGCCAAAGATGAATGGAGCTGTAGAAGCAGCTAACAAAAACATCAAGAAAATCATTCAGAAGATGGTCATCACTTACAAAGATTGGCATGAAATGCTCCCATATGCTCTTCATGGTTACCGTACATCAGTACGTACTTCGACTGGAGCAACTCCTTTCTCCCTTGTATATGGCATGGAGGCAGTCCTACCTATAGAGGTTGAGATTCCATCAATGAGAGTCTTGATGGAGGCAAAATTAACAGAAGCCGAGTGGTGTCAAAGCAGATTCGATGAATTGAACTTAATCGAAGAAAAGCGCATGACAGCTTTATGCCACGGACAGCTATATCAACAAAGAATGAAGAAAGCTTTCGACAAAAAGGTTCGACCTCGCACAATCAAAGAAGGCGACCTTGTACTCAAAAAGATTCAATCTTTTCTCACAGATTCGAGAGGGAAATGGACTCCCAATTATGACGGCCCCTACGTGGTCAAGAGAGCTTTCTCAGGAGGAGCCTTAATACTCACGACTATGGATGGAGAAGAATTCACCCGTCCTGTGAACGTCGACGCAGTCAAGAAATACTTCGCCTAAATAAATAAAAGAACAGCTCGCTAAGTTGAAAACTCGCAAAGAGCGGCTTAGGCAAAAAAGAGCGTCTCGGTGAATCGAAAACCCGAAAGGGCGATTCAGGCAAAAGTTAGAGACATAAAAAATAAATAATCAATCCCGGTAAACTTAAAACCCGAAAGGGGTAGTTTACGCAAAAGTTAGGGATATATGGCAAGTAACTGTGTTCAGGACAAACTTGATCATTCAAAATCCATAGCGGAGTGTTCATCAGCAGTAGGTCATCTTCTACGAAGCACGAATACAACGCAACTTGGAGTGGAAGGGAAAGATAACGGTCGTCACGTTTCATCGTAGCCCTTTTCCCGAAAATTACCAATTTCCAACTTTGTAAATACTCCATGGAATCAAGCATTTGGCTGATTACCATTCCATATATAATAATTTGAGCCTTGTGCTTTTCCTTTGCAATCTAGTCTTATTCAGTTTCCTGAAATGCATTTTAAGTTTAAACAGTCAATTTCTTGAAACAAATGTTTTCATAAAATAAAAATGAATTTACTTGCAAAAATAAAGGTGAAATTTCTTTCTAAGGTTTACAAACAATAGGAAGAATGCAAACAGTTGCTCCGAGAACGGTTGAGACTCCGGGAACCAATATTTCCCCATGAGGCCGCTTTGCGAACATCTCCCGATGACGAGTCTTTACTTCAATTCATATTATTTACTTCGGACAGCGGACAACTGATAGCCAGATATTCCAAACAGAGTTCGAACTCCAAGAAGAGGACATCTTCTGATCAACAAGAATTCAAGTCGTATCATTAGGATTTTACATCCGCGACAATTCTATTCACATTCACTTTACATTTTATAATTGTCATAATATTCATGCATACATTACATCACAACTGCATAGTCAAATGAGGCTTTTAATCATGAGAATGCCCGAGTCATGAGGGCATGAACTCAAGTTTCCCCTGCAAGTCCTGGAGCAACTTTTTCCTGCAAGACAACGATCCATGTAGAGAGATTTCCCCAGCAAGGTCGAGAGATGCCATCTTCTTTTTCGTCAAAGAAAATAATTCAGAATCTCCCAGCAGATCGACAAATGATTCCCCGGCAGAATCAGTGAATGGTAGTCTTCATCTAGAAGATAGTTCATGATCCCCAGCGGAGTCAACAAATGGTAGTCTTTCCCCAAGGAAAGACAGTTTGTCTGTTGAATACTCAAGAGATCGACAAATGGTAGTTTCTTCAAACAGTTTGTCTGTTTCAGGGATGTTTAGTTCCCCACAGAGTCAATAAATGGTAGTTTTCCCCTTAAGAAAACAGTTTGTTGATTCCCCAGGCACCAGTCGACGAATGGCAATTTTCACCCCGAAAACAGTTCGTCTGCCTTCAAAACAAAGTCATTAGCCCCTCAAAAGCATGGGCCCATATGACAATCTTTCAAAGATGCCAGGTCAAAAGGGAAGATGTTGAAGTTTCTTTATTACCGTCAAATGGTATCTCATCTCCAAGTGCTGATGAGAAGTTTGATGAGGAAACAAACCTTTGAAGTTTCTTTATTACCGTCAAATGGTATCTCATCTCCAAAGTGCTGATGAGAAGTTTGATGAGGAAACAAACCCTTGAAGTTTCTTTATTACCGTCAAATGGTATCTCATCTCCAAGTGCTGATGAGAAGTTTGATGAGGAAACAAACCCTCGAAGTTTCTTTATTACCGTCAAATGGTATCTTACCTCCAAGTGCTGATGAGAAGTTTGATGAGGAAACAAACCTTTGAAGTTTCTTTATTACCGTCAAATGGTATCTCATCTCCAAGTGCTGATGAGAAGTTTGATGAGGAAACAAACCCTTGAAGTTTCTTTATTACCGTCAAATGGTATCTCATCTCCAAGTGCTGATGAGAAGTTTGATGAGGAAACAAACCCTCGAAGTTTCTTTATTACTGTCAAATGGTATCTCATCTCCAATTGCTGATGAGAAGTTTGATGAGGAAACAAACCTTTGAAGTTTCTTTATTACCGTCAAATGGTATCTTACCTCCAAGTGCTGGTAAGAAGTTTGATGAGGAAACAAACCGTTGGAAATTTTCTCTTTATCTGAGATATTGTCCAAACGCAACTAAGACCAGTTTCGAGATTTGGACATCCGGAATGAGAGGAGGTTGTTTACCTTTTTCTAAGTATCAACACTTAGTTAAAGAAGATGGATTGCGCATCCTACATTGCCATCCATTCACCAGAATCCACATCAAGTATTTCTGCAGGAGTTTGTCTCCTCATCCCCCGCCAAGTGCGACAACGGGATCAAATCATGCAAAGATTTTATCAATTACAACATCTCAGGAGCGCCCAAAATTCGGGCATTCTTTGATATTTAAGTCCCTTTTACGCAGGAGAGATCGAGATCTCAATCTCTCTCCCTCCAGATAAAAGAAACTTAAATAGGGGCATCTGTCATACCCTAATTTTTGACCCCCCTGAGATGACATATTTTCAGGATTGTTCATCAGGTCAAGACAAGTACCCAGAGCAGTCATTTCTCCATCTGGTACCTAATCGAGGATGCTCAAAGACAAGAAAGCTCAGGCAAAGGATCAATCAATACAAAGACTAGTCTCTAATACAATCATGGGGCTCAAAAACTTCACTTTTCTCATCTATGATTGATTAGACATCCAGTCATATGAGTACAGGTTTACTCAGGTTACCAGACTAGGGTTTTGAACCTATCAAGGACTAAAATCAGGGATCACATTTGGGAAACCCTAAAAAACCTCAGAGGGTCATTCAAAGACATCAATCATCTTCAAATAACCCATATTACAAGGTCTACTGGACATCACACTTCAATTCAAAGTCTACAGTCATTACTTTCACATGGTCGACAAATTAGGGTTTTGATCTAATTCACCAAGATAGTTGACTTCTGATCAGGGCATGAATCCAAAACTCAAGACATGATTCAAGGATCTCTATTACCTCCATATAATCCATTTATATCATCCATTTGGGGAGAAGATCTTGTTTCTACACAAAAGCCCAAAAATTCACTTTGTCAGGAAAAAGTCAACTGTGAAAGATCATCATTGACTTTTAAGGTTTTTGGTCAAAAAATGACTTTCAAAGATCAATATCATCAATATATGGATGTCAAAGTCATTTGGCCAAAGAAATTCAAAGAAATTCATCAAGGAGCGAAAAGTCGGGAATTAGGGTTTTTGAAGGCATGGTGAGATCTCAAAATTTCACCTACACAACTCAAAAAACTTCCAACATGAAAGTTGTAGATCTTGCAAAATAAAACAACATCTTACAAAGGAACTTTTTTCAAAAGATCAACCATTTATGAAGTTTTGGAAATTTTGAAGTTTAGGTCATAAACACTTAGAAATTTTTCTAAGTGTTTTAACCTAGTTTTCATCCAACTTTGGGCTCATTTTTCACAAATTTCCTAAATGATTCTGAAGAAGATATAAACTAATGATTTGAAGTAGATGTTTAGGGCTTTCCAAATTGTGTTCAACCTTCTCCAAATTCAATTTGAGCTAGGAGTTATGCTTGTTCAAAGTTGGCCTCATGAAGTAAAATTATAGGTCATGGACACTTTTGGACTTTGCAAATTTTGTGCAAATAACCTCTCTTATGGATGCTACACGACCCATAACACATCTGAAACCATGCCATGCATTCATTTTTACCATGCCATAAGGATTGAAGAAGATTCTAAAAACAAGAACATGTGATTATGTAATGATTACATTTGTGAATTTATGGCAAATTGATGAATCACCCAAGGAATCTTCTCACCAACCAATTAGAGCTCATTTCTGGCTCAGAATTGTCCCCTAAGATCAAGCAAAATCGAGGGCTAGGGGATTGATCAAATGGAATCAAAATTCTCATCATTGCATAAGAGATATTTGCAAAATTCCTTCATGGCTAAGAAAGCAAATCAACTTCACTAAGGAAGCTCACTCCTCTGCAGCTATACTGATCCATTTGCCTATAAATACAGATGCATTCCTCATTCAAAAACACACCAAAGCAACCATATTACTTGCTTTCTCTTTCTCTTCTCTTGTTCATTGTTTTTCAAAGTTCTTTGGCAAGAAGAATCGATTTCTTCAAACCAGAGCTTATCTTTGGGAAGTGAGCATTCTAACATCTCAAGGGAGGTCATTTGAGGTGATCCAAGCACCTGGATCACTTCTGTAGGTGGAGGAACACCATTGTTGCTCTCACTTTGGAGCATTTGCAGTTGGAGGTCCATGGAGTAATTCAGGAGGTTCTGAGCCAAGCCAATCATCCAGGCACACTCCTCAGGTCCTAGTGAAGCTAACCAGATGGCTGCAGCTCATCTGTAACTCCAAATTCAACAACCTCCATGTTCACTTGAAGCTGAAATCGAGGGAGGTCCATAGAACAATTCAGAAGGATTCAGGCTACAACAAGCATCCAGTTAGCATCATTGAGTCTCAGGGAAGCTATTGAGATCATTCATTCAAGCCCAGGTGCTCTCAATCATCCTCACGACCTCCATTTTCAGAGGTAAGTTTCTGAACTTCACCTCTCTAATTTAAGTACTCTTTGTGTTAAAGCTCGATTCTATCTTGTTCAGCATCATCAGAGGATTGAAAACCCTCTATCATTGTTCATTTATTCATCTTGTGCATCATTTAATTTTAAAATTAGGGTTTATGTGTTCTTCGTGTTCATGATGAAATTCGTTAGTTACACTTATAATAAATGAATTCTGAGCCCATAATCATGTTCCTTGTCCAAAAACGAGTGAGATTGATGTTTACATCATGCCATTTAGTTGAGAAACCAGAGAGTTAGGAATTTGAAAATCTGAAGCTCGAGGAAGAAGATGAACATGGCGCGCGTAAAATTTGAATTTCCTGGCTTATTTGAAAATATAATATATTGAGTGTATATAGTTGACAAGCTGCGTGCGCAGCTCAGTTGGTTAAGTTTTGAAATGTGATCATGAAGGGCGTGGGTTCGAACCTCTCTAGGGCCAAACCAATTTTTTAACACCCATTTTCATTTCTTCTTTTTTTACAAACTTCACACAATTAATAAACCTATCAAATTAAATCATTTTCACTTCATTTTTCACACACTTGCTATTTAATATACCTACTTTGTGAATAATCAAAAAATTATAAAAAATATTATTTATTTCATGTATTTTAATTAGGTTTAAAATAGTATATTTTAAATGTTTTCTTAAATACTTATATATATATATTTTCATTTTGTTTTAACCTAATTACTTTGTGAATAATTTTATGATAAAACCCTAATTGTTTAGGTCTTAATTAAGTAAAAATCTTTATTTTTATCTTAATTAAGTTGACTTTTGTCAATTTTCAAAGCTGTTATCAGTCTCCGATTAAACGGATGATTAAGGTTTTCAAACAACAAAACCTTGTATCATTCCAGATCATTTTTTTTAAATTACTTTTACACCAGTACTGTAAAGTACTGGGCCTCTAATAGAGTGTAAGTCCCAAAAACCTTCTCTTCTTAGCTTGTTTTCAAAACTGTATTTTCAAAATCTTCTTTCTGTTTTCAAAAACATTCTTCTGGTATTTGAAGGGCATTATTCCCGGTGAAACTCTTCAGATACCTATGTGACCTTTGTCCATCTTCACTTCTTCTGTTTTCAAAAACCATTAACTGTTTATCATATACATTCAATTGTTATCAACAAAAAACAATAAAAATACTGTTGAGGCTCTGTACATACTTCTTCAATGGCCTCCACTCCATCCAGGTTAGGCTTTACAAGCTTTCAATTTACAGTCTTTATTTAAATTACTGTCAAATATAAATTGTGCATATATTAGTTTAGAACTACGTTTGAGTATAAACCTTAGGACAGTGAAACTATATATATATTATAGGAATATGGCCTAGGATTGAGAATGTCTTCCCGGTGAAGGCTCTTTCCTAATTAGAGATCTGTAGTTCAAACCCCCAAGATGAATTATTCCCGGTGAAACATCTTGGCAAATACCTTAGAATCCAAATAAATAGGACACATCCACCCAAAGAGGAATTATTCCCGGTGAAACCTCTTACCCATTTGCTTAGAGCCAAAATAAGTTCAAAACTACATAGCTTTCTCTTGTGCTATAACAAGGACCCTCGATTAGCCTCCTCTTGGGCTTTGTACAAGGACCCACAGGCTTCTTAAAAGCATTTCCAGCTTTCTCTTGAGCTTGTATACAAGGACCCATCAGGTTTCTTATAAACATAGGAACAGGTCTTTAGTCACCTTTTAGCCTACCCTGGTGAGTTTCTTCCAATTTAAACCAGACTTTAAACAAGCTAAGTTTGTCTCAATTTTGTATTGAGTACACTTTTTGGAATGAGAGACATGGACAGTCTCTGTCACCATTATCTTCATCAATCTTCCTTAGTAGAGTCTAGGATCCATGTTTGGTCATCCTCAGCATTGAGTCAGCCTTCATCTTAGGCTTTAAACAAGAAGTCTCCACTAGATAATCTTCCTGCCATTTTTTTTCATCCTTTAAATAATAAATGGAGTGCTACCCAAATCAATCACTTTTAATAAAAATCCCTGGAAAGGGTTAGCCTCCAAAGTCAATTATTAAATGTCAAAATAAATAAAGATTCATTTCTCTTAGGAGATAATTTCCCCAAAAGAGTCAAAACCCCTGGAAAGGGTCAGCCTCCAAAAAACATGATAAAAGTCAGTCTTCTAACAGACAAATTCACCAGCTGAGTCAAAATCCCTGGAAAGGGTTAGCTTCCAAAGAAAAACAGTCTTTTAATAAATAAAACCTCCTCAGTAGAGTCAAAACCAACAAAAACAGTTAGCCTCAACCTTGGGCTTCATACAAGGCACCCAAACAATAAAACTCCCCTGTCAAGAGTCAGCCTCAACCTTGGGCATTGTACAAGGCAGATAATAGAGTCTCCCCAGTGAGTCCTTCACCACTCAGTAGCCACAACCTTGGGCTTTGTACAAGGCAGATAAACCATATTTTTCATGTGTCAAAGATTCCTAACACTTAGGATCTTTTCCCCATAGAGTCATCCATACTCAATTCATTAAAAAAGAGTCCGCCACAACCTTGGGCTTTGTACAAGGCAGAAAATAATGTTTTCCCTAACTAGAGTCATAGTATAAAAAACCCAATTTTCTCAGCAGTCAGCCACAACCTTGGGCTTTGTACAAGGCACACAAATAAAGTCTCCCTAAGTAGAGTCAGCCTCAATTCTGGGCTTTGTACAGAACACCAAATAAAATCCATCAAATAGACTTTCCCTAAACAGAGTCAGCCTCAATTCTGGGCTTTGTACAGAACACAAAAATACCCTGTAATTAACCCCCCAGTGGAGTCATCTCTCAGAGTCAAATAATCATTAATAAATCAATCAAAAAGCCTCAAGCTTGGGCCTCATACAAGCCAGCTAAAGTCAAATCTTTTATACAGTAGATAGACATAGCTTATCTCCATAGAGAGATATTTTTACTACTCTACCACATTCAAACAAACAAACATTTCATTTCAATTTTAATCAAGTCTCCCATTTAGGATTTTGAAAGGCATGAGCTGGCAGTAAAACCCAGACATGTGGTAACTTTCCCTAATTTGAATGAGCATCTTTCTTTCATTTAAGAGGCATTTGACTGGTATACTTGCACATACACAAGTAAGGTCCCCCTCTTGAATGAAATGAATTCAGTTATTCTGTCACTCCTTTAAAATGTTTGTGGTAGAATAGTATTAATACCTCTCTGTAGAGATAATTTCATGTCTCTTTACTGTAAACAGAGATTTAATTCCAAGCTTCAACCTTGAGCTTCAAACAAGGCACCAAAAACAATTAATTTCCCTAGTTAGTTCCCCGAACTACATTAAGCTCTGACTTCCACTAGGGATATGTAGGCATGAGGTTCACAAGGAATCTCAGCGAGCTAATAAAATACCAAAAATAGTCAGTTTGTCTGTCTGTCTGTCTTTTAAAATCAATTCAATTCTCTCTCCTAATACAAAGGAGAAACTTTCCCAATCATTAGCAATAAGCACAAACACAATGACACAGAGAAGGTTCCTGTAGAGTACTACAGATATGTAGGGTGTTTAAACACTTCCCTATGTATAACCGACCTCCCGGACTCCAGAATTTCTAGTCCAGGTGAAATCCCCACACTTAGCAAACTCCTAGGGTTTAGTTGAGATCTTTTTTTCCCTTTCCTACTCGTAGGACAAATAAGAAAGTTCGTGTGATAATCGTAGGAAGAACTGAAACAAAATTCATCCCACCACGGGCGCATTCTCCTTCCAAATTTCGCGTGAAGGGTTTAGCGTGCCGTCCTCCCAAGTGAAACGGGGAGGTAAAGAAAACGACCACCACATACACCGAACTATATTTATATATTGAATCCAACTTGTTGATGTGCTAAGTTTATATTTTAGATCGTAGTACATTGCAATGATATCATAAAATTATTTTAAAAAATTGTGAATAAACATAACTGCAATATATATTATCACAATTTAAAAATTATATTTACAATTCCACTTGTGTTCCCCTTTATTAGTCAAATTCTACAAGCTAAGACTAGATATATGACATTTACATACAAGATTCCATTGAGAACAATCATGAATGTGTTATGTCAGGCCTGTTCATCATACGTTTGACAAGAACCATTGTCATTGGAATCAATAAAATTTGAACTGTGCTGAAATTCATGAGCGTGGCTAACTTTAACTGATAGCTTCAGAAAAGAGAACAGAGCACACAGGAATGCACTTTTTGTCATGAAATGATGGAGCAAGATGCTGAAATGCCTCAAGTAGAAACTCAGTGACACAAACTAATGAGAAAAAAATGGGACCAAAGTGGAAAATTTACCAAAAAAAACTCTGTAAATCACATGACACTGGATTTCTTTCACAACAAAGAATAGAAAGTATTGTGTAGCAGAAGATTTCTTTCCTTGACTACCTATTTTTGTTTCATGGATTGTCCTATCAGCAAGTACTATATTTCAATCACACATATAACAAATGTTATTTTATTTAGCAAAAGAAAGTGGAAAAAAGGAATCGAGTTCAAAATCTTAGAATAAAGGTTTTAGATACTGAATACACAGTGCATGTGTTGATGTGTGATTGGAGAACTATAAACAGCATAAAAATAATGGCACTTTGTTTCAATAATAATAATAATAATAATATACATCATTTTGATCTTAGATTTGTATAGTCATTTTGATTTTTCTACTAGGGATTAGTTATGTGTCAAGATGTTAAACTATTACATCTATGTTGACTCTCATTTATGTAATTATTAAATTGAATCTAGCCGGATATTCACGGTCGCACTTGTAAATTTATGAGTGTTACTCCTTCCGTCCCACAATAAGACATGAGCACTTTTGTATTGGGAAAAGTGAATAGTAATTATTAAATATAATAAAAACAAATAAACCGTATGAAAATACAGTGTAATTGTAAGCTTTAGTGTATGAATATTATTTCTATAAATTTATTTGATACAATATAAATTGTATTTAGATACATATTTAAATTTGATATTGATTATTATTTTAAAATAATAATGATTATATAAACTCAACTATATTAGAATACAAAGAAAAAAAGGACTCGTGAAATGAAAGAAAAAATAATATTTAATATTTAAAAATAAGGTAATTATCAATTAAAATAAAATATATATTGTGCTGATAGTGATCCGTGAAATAGAAAGTTTATTTGATACAATATAAAATGTATTTATATACAAATGTAAATTTGAAATGAGTTACTTAAACGTAAAATAAAAAATAATTATATGAATTCAACTGTATTAAATAATCATGCAAAAAGAAAAAAAACTCATGAGAATAAGAAAGAAGTTTTTTTGATATTTTAAAATAAATATTTTGACTTTCAAATCAAAGCAAATTGTTGATTAAAATAAAATAGACATTGTGTTGAAAATAACCCGTGAAATAAAAAAATTATTTGATACGATATAAAATGTATTCACATATACATACAAAATTTGAACTGCTTTACTTAATTCTAAAATGAACAATAGTCATATAAAATTTTAATTATAGTAAATAATCATGTAAAAAAGAAAAAAATCGTGAGATGGAGAAAGAAAAAAACTTAATATTTAGAAATAAGGATTTTGTCTCTCAAATTAAAACAATAATTGATTAAAATAAAATATATATTGTATTGATAGTGACCCGTAAGATAAAATAAGTTGTTAATTTATTAAAATTAAAAAATAGATTATTAGTATTTTTAGTGATAATAAATAAATAGGGAGGGAAGAAAAGAAATGTGAGAGAGTTTTAAAATTTTAAGAGAGAGAGAGAGAGAGAGAGAGAGAGAGAGAGAGAGAGAGAGAGAGAGAGAGAGAGAGAGAGAGAGAGAGAGAGAGAGAGAGAGTGAATGGGTATAATATTTAATTGGTGAATGTCAGAAAATGAATGTTACTTGTCAATCGTGAAGGAGTTGGATATTATAGATTGTGAAAATTGGACAGATGACATGTTGTAATAGGAGATGAGAATGAAAAAAATAAGCATTACTTGATTACTTAAATATCATTTTCTTAATGTATATAATATGTAGTGAAAAGACATTTTAGAAAATTCATGCAATTGATTTTTAATGAATAGACAAATGAATAGACAGTAGATTATTATTATTTAGCACTAATGAGAGTGGCCGAACATTAGTTACAACTTATTATTATTATTATTTTGAGATTAAGTATAAGTTAGTCATAGTTTTAAATCATGACAAAATAATTAGAGTTTCTATTAAAGAATGTTTTAATGGTGACAAAGATTTATATAAGGTCTTATTAAAGAATGTTTTAACCATGACAAATTTTAGTTGATATGCATTAGTTTGCTTTCCACGCCCTTAAAAAAGACTTTAAATATAATGCTAGCTAATTAATTTTGTCACTCTATATTGGTTGGTCTATGCAGGGGTATTTGATTTTAAGAGTGTGAATTTAAATTTCAATATGTGATTTCTCTCTTAGGTAGAAATGACAAAATAAGTTGATATGCTAGTTTACCTGTATAGTCTATTACTTTTGGCCAAACTAGTTGAGATTTTCAACTTACCATTATTAATTGATCCGCTAATCTAACAAGATTATGATAGGACGAAGTGGGTTGACTCGTTGTATTAAACAAATTTGAAAAATATATTGTACATGTTGGATATACATCTCAGGATTGGGCGATGTAAAAGACGTTGCCCTTAAGTGTTTTGTTCCTTCGGGTCTCACGCTTGGAGAACTGCGTACATCCTAAATACGTTATTTTGAGATTGGACGATAACGGGTATCTCGCCCCTATCCTAATTAATGAAGCGCCCTTAGACCAACCTGGGTGTGGGAAATCAACGCATCGATACACCTTTATAAGTAATCAAAACATGACACCAGCATGTTTTCAATATGTTCCCAAATCACACGACCTACAAACACCTGCATTAATGATCATTAATGAATATTCAAAATGTTTTAAACCCTTTCATTGAGGGTATAGATTATTTAAGAAGTGGATCCTGAGAGGAAAAATAAGTCAAATCAAATACAAAAAAGTAACATACTATGACTATCTTATGGCCCTGTTTGACCAATTTTATAGGGGTTATCCATTTGGTATCGTACATTTCAGATATGCCATCTCGGGATTAGGCGATAAAGGGTATCTCGCCCCTACTCTAATTAATGAAGTGCCCTTAGATCCACCTGGGGAGGGAAATCATCACACTCAGATACAGCTTTCTGAGCATCCTACTATAATTTATGATAAAAAATCTAATTGACAGTTAAGATACACTCGGAATGGCTCGATCGCTTGATTCCCTCTATGTGGGGCAAATGCGACAGCACGTAACCAATCCTCAGTGTAGTTCGGCATAAGTTTCCACCCAGTGATGCGAGGAAAGTGGAAGATGATCCATATCTGAAAGTGGTTTAGGTATAATATTAAAAATAAGTGTAACAAAATAGTTATGAAAATATTAGTAACGGTAAATTACTGTAAGCATCATGCAGCTTCCTCTCATCTGCTTTGTCTTCCAAAGATAACTTTCGCTTAAGTTCGAGTGTAGGTAGACCAAACAGGAGGCCCCCGGTTGTACTCATGAATCATCGTTAAGTCGATGAAGTATTTAAGGTAGACCACATCGACATATGTTGCACTTTTGTCCATAAAAATGGATGTGCCAACAAGAAACAAGATGTAACACCTCAATGCATAATGCTGATGGTACTCATTCAAGAAGCTTTAGTAAATACTTGAGTTGAATCCGGGATGTTACACCTAGTGGTTACCGGCTCAGAAAAGAAACACGCCTGATTCAGGATGTTACGCCTTGTGGTGATTGGCTCAAAAAAGTAACACGCCTTATTCATAGTAATCTAGAATTTATTTTCTTATGATGGTCGGATCTATGAAAGTGTGGCTGAATCGCAGAGGATATGACAGGTCCAGTACAACATCCCTACTTAAGAAGTGAAATTTTTGTTATTAAAATATTTGAAAAAAAATTTCTAATTAATAAAAAAATTCTTTAATTTTTGTATAAAAAAGCTGCTTCATTAATATTACACAAAATTTCAGCAGAAGTGAAATAGAGATATTGTTTTTCTCCTCTTCCACACATTTTACATGATTGCATCTGATAATGTTCTCATTGTCATTTGCATGTTGAAGAAATTTTAAACTATAATTTTTATAGTTAAAAGCATTATAATTTCATGTAACAATTTAAAAATTAGACATTTTGTTGGTTTTAGTCTTTTTACATTACACTAGGGGGCTTGTAAATATTTCAGTAAAGTGGCTCATAGTCACGTATATTGAAAGGATTTAATGAAGTAAGGCAAAATAAAGCACAAGTTAGGTTATGGTTGGGAGTTTGGAGAGAAAAGAAGTGGATGGATTTTAGAAAATAGGAAGAATCGAGTGAAAATAATAAAAAGATTTTGGGTATGAGGGTTTTGGAGAGTTTGATTTTACTCATAACACAAAAAAGCCCATAAAATGTGAAACTCAAAAATTGTATTGAAGAAGAATTTTGGAGGACTTACATAAATTTTTCAAATATCTTTTAGGTTGTTATAGTATTTTAAAAATTAAACATATAGTAATGATAATGACTCTTTTATCATTGTAAATAAATTTTTTTCAAAAAATGTCAAATATTTTTTTTATATTTTTTTAAAAATTCATTTTCAGAAGTCTTTCTCTTCTCTCACCTCCAAACTCCCAAACATAGCCTTAAAGAATTACAAATAATTAGAAATTGGTTGAATTCTTTCTATCTACGCCCCCCTTCAAGATTAAAGAGTATATGTTTAGCAAGAAAATGGGCTAGTATGTTTCAATTTCTTTTTGCTTGAGAGAAAAGGAAAATTTTACTTTGTACACCTACAATTATATTCATATCCCTACATAAAAAAAATTTGGACTGAAATACCCTTGTATAAATAATACAAATTTTAAAATTTTTCACTTTTTCCTCACATTTCAGAATAAATTTTGAAACACCCAAAAGTATATAAACCGGAACACTTTTCCAAAGTCTTCCAGTTTTAAAAAAAAATACACCGGAACACTTAGAAAAAGAGTTCCGGTAGTTTTCAAATTGTTTGAAGTAGCATACCGGAACACTTTAAGTAAGTGTTCCGGTGGTTTATTTTTTAAAAATAATTCTAGACTTCACACAACGGTTTAAAACCGTTGCCTAAAATGAATGGCAATTAAATAAAACCGTTTCCTAAAGTATATTTTGTAAAAATCTTACGTCAGTATTTAACAATCACTTTAGGCAACGCTTTCTCTCTTTTGGTAAATAACTTTAGGCAACGGTTTATAAGCGTTGTCTAAGACTAAATTTTTTTCTTAAAATTAAACCACCGGAACACTTGAAATAAGTGTTCCGGAATGTCGCTGCAAACACCATTTTAAACAATTACCGGAACTCTTTTCTAAGTGTTCCGGTGTGTTTTTTTTAAATCGAAAAACTTTGAAAAAGTGTTCCGATTTATATATTTTTGGATGTTTTTAAAAAAATTCTGAAATGTAAGAAAAAAGTGAAAAATTTTAAAATATGTACTATTTATACGATGAAAGCTGCCATACACTCAACAAGACATAATTCACCATACCATGAAAGCTGCCATACACTCAACAAGACATAATTCGAAGTCACCTTTATTGTCTCTATTAATATTAGAGTTTGACATAACTCATCCTTACAAAACCGATTGGTAAGGTGAGGAGTGTCCCTCTATAGCTCTATCTAAGATCTTCTTAATACACCCCTCACACCTAGCACTCCTTTTGGGCTTGATGCGTGGATATTAACGGTGGGCGGCCCATGGTCTGATCTATAGACTCTAATACCATATTAGAGTTTGACCTAACTCATTCTTACAAAATCGATTTTGTAAGGATGAGTTAGGTCAAACTCTAATAATTAATACAACCTTTTCTTTTATAAACTTATCAGTTTGATACTTTGGATTGGGAATATTATAATAAGTCAAATGATGTGATTTTTTTAATGTGGTACTTCGATCTTCACGTCCTATTCTCGTAGCTCCTTCTACTCAAAGTGAAATCGGTTCATCATAAAACAAAAGAGTAAATAACGTAGGTAGATCAGATTTGAAAACTTGTGGTTGAGGTGGTGGAATTTTATGATGGTTAGAGAATTTAGAAAATACCATGTGTATGGTAAGTCAAATTAGTTTTTTTACACGAGTTGAAGTGGAAGTGTCAGATTATATGTGTCATCACATGAGAACAAATTATTAGGAAGATCCTAAAATTCCACATTGATTGGAGATAAAGCATTGAAAGAATATATATATATATATATATATATATATATATATATATATATATATATATATATATATATATATATATATATATATATATATATAGAGGGACACTCATCACCTTACCAACCGGTTTTGTAAGGATGAGTTAGGTCAAACTCTAATATGGTATCAGAGCCTATCGATCGGACCATGTGCCGTCCACTGTTAATATCCACATGGGTTCGATCGAACCATGGACCATGGAGGAGAGAGAAAAAAAGTATGACACATAATATCCACCTTTTATTTTAAAATCTAATGGTTCAGATTCATTCTTATGTTCTCACATAGAAATGTTATTCTCATATGATATGTCCTATATATATATATATATATATATATATATATATATATATATATATATATATATATATATATATATATATATATATATATATATATATATATATATATATATATATATATATATAACTTGTTACATTGTTTATACAGAATGTTAAAGTAAAAATTAATTTTCTTGAAGATCTAGATTTTAAATATTCGAATTATATAATTTTGGAGAAGAGAAAATATTGGGTGTAGGATATTTTTAATTGCTTTTGTATGCATTTGTTTCTGAAATAAATAAATTATTTTATGCTCAAATAAATAATTAAAATCACAAACTTTAAACCCAAATAATTTTCTGCTTTTGCAATCCATCGTAGAGACCTTTCAAGCGCTTCATGATGCTTCACTAATGATAGTATTTTTCTGCGTTGCAATCCATCCCGGAAAATAATGCATAGGAGTTTGGGGCGGCTACATATAAATTAGGATTATTGCAAAATATGTTTAACGAGTGTTTTTATAATAAAATCTGATTATTTTATTCATCGGTTATCACTACCTTTGACTTATCATTGCTAAGATTTTCTTCACCAAACCTATCATAAATTGATTATTGGGTTTAATGAATATTTTCTCCTACCGTATGAGCGCTTTTTGAAAAATCTCCCGTAAAAAAAAAATTTGCGTGAATTCTCCAACACCTTGCCATTGGGCTGTAAAGCTTGTTATGTAAATTTATTGCCATTCATTTTTGTTATAATGGTTTATTAATGCGTTAATATAAGGGTCTATTACATAAAAATACAATTTTAATTATTTATAAATTATTAAATAATTATAATCAATTACATAAAAACTTAAAATGATCTATTCCATAATATTAGTTAACCCATTTATTAACTAAAAAATATATTATTAATTCAATAGAGTAAATGAATTCATAATAAAAATGTGATTAATTCATTTAGATAAACAAATTATATAATTATTAAATAATTGTCAAAATAATCATACCATTTCTACCCGATGCTTCAATTGTCAAAGTAATCCTACCAATTCTATTTATATCTCGTTTGTTTCATATGTAAACTATTAAATAATTGTAAACTATTTTATATGTAATTATTTAATTTTAAATAAACTATTTTAGTGCCCATATGCGTGTTTCAAAAAGCGTTTATATGACAGAGGAAGAATAGATATTAACCCTTGATTCTTTCACTATTAAAATTCCTTTCTTATACCATCTATATATTTTAGAGTGTTTCAGAGTATCCTAAAAAATATACGCTTTTATACTGTTGAATTAAAATTGTTGAGCTATATTTAAAATATTGCAAGTATGTTTAAATTGATGAAAATATGTAATGTTAAGTTATATACTTTTTCTTAATTTATAAAGAGTCTTATTCAAAATAAGTCTTATATAAATTTTAATTTAATTGTAACATGCACTATTTATAGCTTCTTCAACATAAAATTTCTTTATGGTGTTCTTTTCACTAACCATGGTTCTTACCACATATATTTTTTCTTTTTAGAATTTTGTTTTGTTTTGGAGTTGAAGGACGAGAGAAATGATGGTAAATATCATTATTTTATAAAAAAATTCAATGGTTTATTTTTAAAATCCGCTCCATGTTCACTTATTATATTTTGGCAATTTTAATATTATTCAAATTGAATTTGTTTGTAAAAAGAGTCCATACTATTTAACGCATGCTCATATGTTATAGTCATCAACTGTAACTAGTCCATACTATTTAACATTGACTAAGGTTGTTCTAAACGGTCCAAATAGATTAATGTGTAAAAAATTTAATGGTATCTACAGAGAAATAATATTTTTTGTGAAATTCTCTAGTACAGTGTCAATACATATTAATACTAATATTCCAACATGAGAATATGATATCAAGACAGATGTTGTGGCATCTGCTCCTGATACAGAATAATAGCATCCACCTGTAACTTTTTGCAAACAGATAAATCACAGAATGACAACCAGCACAAATCATAAGTTAAGATCAATGTTTCTACCCACATAAAAATGTCAGGACAAATGTTTAGACATCATCTGCTGACAGAACACATATTTACCAAACAGAAAAGCATGCAGAAATCAATTGCAGAATGATAAATAACACAAGGAATTGTTAACTCAGTTCAGTACAACAACACCTAATATGGGGGCAACTAAGCCATGAAGAAAATTTACAATTAGCAGTATTAATTCAAAGCCTAAACAATCTCAGTTTACAACTTGTCGCCTAATCCCTACCCAGTGCAACTTCTACCTAGAAATCAACATCTAAATATGAGAAATTGACATCTCACATCCAATCACCGCAATGATAAACAAACAGTCCTAATCCCAGTTACTATTTCAAAATAAGTCACAATTTCAATGACAAAACCAATCACAAACTAGTGACAAAAGAAGATCAGACCTCCAAAATAAAATACTTAGTCTTGCTTCACATCTTCAACTAAGAACAATGTTTGATCTTGCTTAAAAGCTTAGATCAAGAACAATACTCAACTCTATTCTTAAAAGTTTAAAGAGTGAGAACAACAACCTGACTATCAATCAAGTAACAAACAGTCTACCACACTGTATCAAAAGATACGTGGGTAACTTTTACACACACAATAGACTCTTAAAACTTCAGACCAAAGACTTTCCCTAATTTTACAATTGTGTAAGTTCTAAATACATTAGGTTAGGGTTTTGTTTAAATAGTCTTTAGCAATTCATGGGCTTCGAAACTTTTGCCCTAATTATTACTTGATCCACACGCTAAGGACAACAACAAATTTGTAGAGAAATCTCTTTTAAATCTTGGAACAAATCTTCGAGTTTCCTAAATTGTCCAATAATCCAATTTTAAAAACTTTAATTATGTTAGAGATTTGATTCTATAGTTCCATATTAAATCTACTTGACCTAAAAATATTATTGAGATATATCTGAAAGAAATATCACAAAATCAAAACAAACTTGTCAAGACTTAAAATAGCTTGTACTGATGTTCTGGTGTAGAATGTTATGACATTTGTTAGAACATTTGTCTTCAATATAAGCTCAAACTCTGTTGTATCAATATAAATAAGATGTTACGACATCTTGGTCAGCATCAGTCAAGAGCCATGTTTTAGACAAATTATTGCCAACCTTGAAACCATGGAACTAACAATCCCCCCCTTTGGCAAATTTGGAATAAAACAACCAAATCATAATTAATTCTAGAGATAGGAATACAACCATAAAAACAACACAAGTTTCATGAAAAATTTGTAAATTTTGTAATCATATAATTACATCATCATTAACACATCTTAATATCTTATACAATAAGGAAAAACATATATCAGTGATTACATGTCGTTTCAGATCTATCCAAGAATACTCTCCTTGTCTTACAGAACCAAATATTGTCACAGAGAGCTAGTTCTCCTTCTTGATAGAAAGAAGAAACTTTTCCCGAAACACAAGAAAACCAACCCGAATTCAGACTTGAAATATCCAAATTCACCTCATTAGAAGAACATGCAACAGAAGCAGCAGACATAACTCAGAGCAAAGTAGCCAAGGTTCTTCATAGACCTCGACATTCAGGATATTAAAACATCTGATAAAACATCCTGCACACAAGAGCAAAAGAAAAACAATATCACCAACAATAGCAGCAACGACAACACCATCATCAAGACCAGCATGACAGACTATCATGCTTCCCCCCTAAATAGTTGCATTCAACAAGCAATCAAAACTAGACCCTTCTAAATAAATGTTAAGACATGTGATATGCAACACTCTTTGCTGCTACTACAACAACAATAACAACA
The DNA here is from genome assembly GCF_029867415.1 of Vicia villosa. Classification (NCBI taxonomy): domain Eukaryota; kingdom Viridiplantae; phylum Streptophyta; class Magnoliopsida; order Fabales; family Fabaceae; genus Vicia; species Vicia villosa. The sequence goes on from NC_081181.1 coordinate 206,480,254, forward strand.
ACAACAACTACTACTACTACTACTACTAATACTAATACTAATAATATTCCTATATAAAAACTACTACTTCTACTCCTATACTCCCCCTTTTTAGCCAAAAATTGATAAAAAAACAGAGTGAATGTACAAAGACACCTACTGGAGAAAATAAACAAGAAACAACATTTTTTGTGTTTTTTTTTAATTTGATAGAAAACAGAAAGAAAAAAACCCAATTCTTCCACTTGAGTCCTTGTAGTTAACCCAATCTTCATTAGCATTTGAGTCAAAGTCTTGAACATGAATTTTCTTGAAGGACTTCATCTTTAACACAGATTTCTTCCTTGTTACAGATTCTCTAGTAAATGTTCCAACATTGGACTCAATCTTCTTTGGATCACTATCCTCATCCTTCTTGGTTTTAGCATAAGATCCTTTTTATCCTCATCATTTTTGTTTGATTTTCTCATGTTTGAAACGCAACTTGAGGGATTGAGCAGCCAGTAAGGTATTTAAATTTAAAGAGAGTTAACTTGGTGTTAACGATTCCTTGCTTGTAACGACAACTTGGTCAATGAGAGAGTGCTTGAAATACGTTAAATTGTCCTTTGAAACAGTGCACCACTCACAGTAGGAGAGATATATTCTTTTGTTCTCCTTATTCCCTTTCCAAGCATTGACTGCTGAAAACAGATGTTCCAACATTTGAAATGAAATATTCTATTTCATTGGAACATGTTTATCTTGAATTTGTATTCATCACTAGGTGAGGAAGGAAGAAATGTTGTTGACAAGCCTTCCAGACAGTTATAGCTATGTTTCTTCAACAGTATAAAATTCCTAGATTACCCTTATAGCCTACAGCAAGGTCCTAGAGTAGTGGATGATCGGTAGAATGCTCTTTGATCAGCTAAGCACACCGACATCCTTGAATGTTTGGATTTAAACCAATTTCCAAGTACAATGTCAAGATATTCAGTTGGACATTGTATTCCTCTAGCATCCACAACAATTGAGAGTAATAGTCTCTTAGCATAATGCATAGCCTTTATTGAAGATCAGGATTAGCTTCATTGTCGATCCAAGGGACGAAAATTGCTTTTAAGAAGAAACAAATGATCATACTTGGCCCATAATTTTACTTATAAATTCACCATAACTAAGTATTTCATCTTTGAAACAAATTGGTGATACAAACTCAAAGTAACGAATTCTCTTGTATAATTAGCTGAGCTCTTGGAGAAAACATTGTTGACTTAGAAGTTATCTAATTTAGTGCATGCTAGCTCCTTAGAATCAGTCTCACTTTTGGAGTGTCAATCTGCTTTGAAGATGTTCCAACATCTATTTGGACATCAGGCTCTTTTCTTCATATTGAACCCATTGACTTAGGTTATGGAGTATTCAAAAATCCAGCTATAAGCATAGTACATCCTTCTGGTATCTTGAAGGAGATGATGAAGATCTTTGATTTTCCTTTGTTATGGATTAAACATGAGATTCTTTAGAAAAATCATTAACAACCTTAAAGGCAATTCTTTTACCTTGTATTGACTTTATTGGTCCCATAATAGAAAGTTCTAAAACTTTGTCAACAGTCTGATGTTACCACTTTTGGTATGGCATCTAGGCATCATCTTGCTTTTGATCATTAAGCATGTAGATGAGCAAGTGGATTCTTGAGGAACCAGACAAATAATAATTGTTTTTAGACTTAGCTAACATATCAGTCTTCATTCATCATATTAGTGACCAGACAATAAACCTTGTCTTCATATATTGGTCACACAGCAAGCTTATGATTATCATACTAGTCATTAGTTATTTCAGAAAGTAGAACCTTATCAAGACTAGCTAATCTTGTTCCATTCAGTATCTCAGTTTTCTCCACTGTAGGGCTTAACACCTTGGAGACATGGAAGATGGGGTGATACTTTAAAGATCATCATGAATTTTTCACTCAAGTCATGTGTTTGGAACAACCAGTGTTAAAGAAGATATACCAGTCTTCTTAAAAAAAACTCTATGGAATAAACCTTCGTTGTGTTTTATCCTTTGTTTGGTCGACCTTTGGGATAAACATACATCTTTATGATAAGGTGGTCTGATATGCTCATCCTTTCCCATAGAAATGAAATTTCCAGTTCAAGCCCTTGTCATTAGCTTGAGGATTCTGATGTCTAGAATGATGTTGAGACATGTCATTTGACATCATTGACTCAACTCTACCTTGAGTAGAAACAAATTTATGTCACTAAATATTTTCTTTGCTTGTTAAAGCCTTGAAAATCAAACCATATCCCTTTTAGGTTACCAGTCATCTTCTAATCTTGAAGAATCTCTCATCATACTGGAACCAATTGTTCACCATTCTCACAAACTTGATCATGATTTCAAGTTTTGAGTTCAAAGAGGTTACCTCATCCTGTAGGTTAAAGATAGTATACAGACAATCTTTCTTTACATGTTGTAGTTGAGAAACTGTTACCTTTTAATTTTCTCCTTGCATAAATCTTCACTTGATGCAGCTAACTCGTCTTGAGTTATATCTTCATTGCAGGAGTTTACAAAAGAACCTCACTTTCCTGTCTAGACAGGTACAAAATCAGGATCATAGTCCTGAACAGATCTGGAGATAGAAGGCCCCTTCAGTTGATTCTCGAGGAAGAAGGCATTCTGCCAAAGCAAGTCCAAAGCCTTCACATATTTTTAGATCCAACTTTACATGGTCATCAAGGATCTTGCTGATGATATAACAGATATTCTTGACATCTGGCCTTGATCTTCTATTTGCCTAGAACATGATAAAAATGCATAATAATATTAAAAATAACCTTTCATCAGAGATTTGGTAACAATCTCCTGCAGAGTTGGAGATAAAAAGCCATGTTTTTTTCTCCTAAAACACGTTGATTTGCCTTTATGAGTGGACTTGAGAATCTCCCAAGTATCTTTGGTCACAATGCATGTGATGATCAGTCTGAACAATTATCATCAGATCTGTTGATTACACTTTCAGAGATAAAATTTCACAACCTTCAAGATTATGTTGTCCAATGAATTCTAGAATGCTATCATTCTAGCTTTTCATGAGACATACAGTACCAACAAATTATCTCCCTGGTGCTCACCCAATAAATAGACCAGGGTGTCTGCTTTAATACCAATTGAAATTCTCTAGTACAGGGTCAATGCATGTTAATAATGATGTTCCAACATCAGAACATGATATTAAGATAGATGTTGTAGCATCTGCTCTTGATACAGAATAATAACATCCACCTGTAACTTTTTACAAACAGATAAATTACGGAATGGCAACCAGCATAAATCACAAGTTAAGATCGATGTGTCAACCCACATCATAATGTCAGCACAGATGTCTTGACATCATCTGCTGACAGAACACATATTTACCATACAAAAAGCATGCCGAAATTAATTGCATAATGGTAAATAACACAAGGAATTGTTAACCCAGTTCAGTGCAACAACACCTAATCTGGGGGCTATCAAGCCAGGTAGGAAATCCACTATTAGCAATATTAGTTGAAAGCCTAAATACTCTCAGTTTACAACTTCTCGCCTAATATCTACCTAGTGCAACTTCTACATAGAAATTAACATGTAGATATGAGAAATCGACATCTCACCTCCAATCACCGCAATGATAAACAAATAATCCCAATCCCAAATACTGTTTTAAAATGAGTCACAATTCCAGTGACAAAACCAATCACAAACTAGTTACAAAATAAGATCACACTTGAAAAACAAAATACTTAGTCTTGCATCACAGCTTCAACTAAGAATAATACTCGATCTTTCTTAAAAGTTATGATCAAGAACAATAATCAACTCTATGCCTAAAAGATTAAAGAGTGAGAACAACAATTTGACAATCAATCAAGTAAAAAATAGTCAACCACACTGTATCAAAAGATATGTGGTGACTTACACACAAACACAATAGACTCTCAAAACTTCAGACCCAAGACTTCCCCTAATTTTACAATTGTGTAAGTTCTGAATACATTAGGTTAGAGTTCTCTTTAAATAGTGTTTAGCAGTCCATGGGCTTCGAAACCTTTGCCCTGATTATTACTTGATCCACATACTAAGGACTACAACAAATCTGCAGAGAAATCTCTTTTAAATCTTGGAACAAATCTTCAAGTTTCCTAAATTGTTCAATCATCCAATTTTAGAAACTTTAATTTTGTTGGAGATTTGATTCTATAGTTCCAGATTAAAATCTTCTTGGCCTGGGAATATTATTGATATATATATATATCTGAAAGAAATATAAAAAAAATAAAAACAAATATGTCAAGATTTAAAATAGCCTGTACTGATGTTCTAGGGCAGAATGTCATGACATATGTTAGAACATTTGTCTTCAATATAAGATCAAACTCTGTTGTATTAGTATAAACAAGATGTTACGACATCTTGCTCAGCATGTGTCAAGAACCATGTTTTAGTAAAATTGTTGCCACCCTAAAACCATGGAACTAACATTTTGAGTTAAAAGAGCATATGGATGGAATTTCAAATATGGCATGTCTTTTCCAAGATTAAGCTTGTTAATATATGAGATAAATATCAAGCAAGTGTGTCGTATTTGTATGTATCATACCCAATGATTTTCACTCATAAATAAGAGACATTACACCTCTTATTTTTGTAAATCTTGTGGATCTATGTGCTTGTAGATAAAATTCAAGTGATCCAAGATTTTGAAGCATATGGATAGAAAAAATGCAATTCAACTAGTAGCTATTTAGTTTTGATGATGACAACACTTGAAGTCAAGCAATTGCTGAAGATAGATCATGTGGTCAAAGATCCACAAGATGCTTGATCAAGCTATCCTCCCAAATCAATCTAGATAAGTCAACACTATAGCCCAACGACTTTGAAGTGAAGACTTAAGTTTTGAGGAACACCGGTGGTTTAGCCTCTCAAAACTCTCAAATGATGGTAACCAACAAGGATACATATCTAGCCTCATCAAAAAAACTCAAGGTTTTGATTTAATGATAAAGTCAAAGATAATAATGACAATACTTAAAGCTTTATAATATGAAAGAGAGGAAGTGTAAAAGCTCGCCTGGTCATGTCTGTTTGAGTGATTAGTGTCTTGTAAATACATAAGGGCATTTCTAAAAACCTAATGGCTAAATCACACACACTTAAAACACTTGAGAAGCCTCTCATGTATTTAAAATCACAAAACAATAATAATTTTAAGGCCTAGCCAGTTGATTAGGGGATTGTTTGATTGATTAAGAAACATTTTCAAAACTATCTAATAGATTAAATACTTTGCCTAATCGAGTAGATGATGCTTAATTGATTCTATAATCGATTATGAGAGTCTCTTAATGGTTGGTAATAGCTCTATATCAAAATATTTCATTTTGTGCCACATAAATCAATTATTTGAAGTGACTAATCGATTAGCTTAATCGATTAGAGCATTCATTTGCCCCATGGAATGTTTCCAAATTTAAACCATGTCTTAGCCTATAAATAGAGAGCTTCTCTATCATTTTTTCACATCAAAAAATTGTGAAAAACCTCACTTTTCATATCTCTCATCACCTCTCTAAATTAGTCTTATTTGTTGTGCTGCATAATGCAAAACAGCATAGAGAATGTTCAAGCTATTTCTGGTGCAGAAGGGACACATGTGGAACACGATGCTCCAACATGTGTGCTGCAACATCTGGTCTCTAACCAGAGACAAATGCTATTTTAGTATTGGTTCTGAGTTATTCTATCCAAGATTCACTCTACAAGAAGATGTACAATTCATGGAGAAGAGTTATTTTGGATGTACTGGCGCAACATATGGAACACGATGTTCCGGCATGAGTATAGTGCAACAACTGGCCCTGGTCAGCAGGTCATGATGGATGCTACTAAGTGCGGAATTTCGGATTGGGATTCAATGAGACTTATCGTAGATTGTTTAGAAATATTTGTGTGATTTGTTTATAGATTTGAGAGCGTTCTCGAGTGTAATGAGGAATATTATTCTGTGTAAGGGCATAATTGTAAATTTACCAAGAGTACGTTTTCTCTTGAGTAAATAAATATTCCTTATGAAGTCGTTATTTTGGTTGGGAGCTAAACGTTTTAAAAATATCTTGTTAGTATTAGAGGATTAGTTTTAACCTCTGTTTGGTTTGTGAGCCCCGCCATTGAAAAATAACTCTTTTGGTTCATGAAGATCACCAAGTAAAAATCTCCATATTGGTTCTTGAGCTCAGCTAGCTTAAAAGCTCTATCACTTTGAAATTAGTCTGGTGTAAAATCTCTCTTGGTTTTTGAGTTCAGCCTGGCGTAAAAACTCAGCAGGTTTGAGATTATCCCATAATAAATCTTAGTTTGGTTCATACTCAGCCTATATAAAACCACTGTTCGGTTTGGAGAATATCCAACTCAAAAAACTCTCTTGGCTTGACATCGTCTTGTGTAAAATCTCTGTTTAGTATGAAGAATAACCGCTTTAATCCATGTTTGGTGTTAGACTAATCTTCTCATATTTTAAATAATCCATAATCGATATTCATTTTACACTTATTCTTTTGTCTCTAAAACACTCTTATCTTTGCTTTTTGAGAAAGTCCTTTTTGCAAGTGAGAAGTTGTAATTATGGAAGGATAGATTTTTAAATTCACCAAGGAAATTTTGTATATACCTTGGTTTAACATTTTATCTATTTAGGGATCGTTTATTTGGGTTTGAAGCTAAACCCGCAAAATCTTTGGTTTGGGGATTGTGTGATCAAGCAATTGTTTATGTTCGAGATCAACATGTGTTAAACTCTCATAGGACCTTGGTTAGCCTATGGCAAAACCAATTTAAGGTTAAGGCTTAGCAAGGTATGAAAAGCTTGCTTAGGTTTAAGATTAGTCTGATATTAAAATCTCACAGGTTATTGGTTAGCCTGGTATAAAACCAAGGTTTAAGGTTTGTAAGCTCAACCCGATGTTAAAAGCTTGTAAAGTTTATTTAGAATCTTGAAGACTAATCACTCTAAGATTCTAGTGGAAAGGAGACTAACCGTTTCGATCCTCCGTTTGGAAGGAAGATTCACTGCTTTACTCTGCGGTCTATTTCTTGGTTGGAAGTTAACCTTAAACTTCATTTTTCCTTGTATATGAGGGTTCGTGAGTATAACTTACTAAAATCTCTCAAGTTTATTAGGTACTCTCAAGATCAATTCTTGGGGAGATAATTAAGTCTTTTTATTTGTTTGACTGAACCTCTATAACTCTCGGTGTTATCTCTTTTACCCAAATTCTTTATTTTCCTTAATTTATATTTTGCTTTTTTATTTTCCGCTGCTTAATATTAAAACTACTTTCAAAATATTTTTAAACTCTGATTTCAATTCCAAAAGATTTTCAAAACCATGTTTTTTCTGTACCATACAATTCAGCCCCCCCCCCCTCTCTTGTGTGTGAAGTCACATGTCCAACAAGTGACATCAGAGTCTAACTCCTGTTTAAGGACTAATCTTCTCAAGAGGAAGATGACTTTCGAAACGAGATCTTTTCTAAAGACACCACCACTTTTTAATAATAGCAAATTTGATACGTGGCATGCTAGGTTTAGAATGTTTCTTCAAAGTATTAGCTATGAATCATGGGAAACAATAATTAGTGGTCTGCTTATACCTACTCATTAAGTAAATGATAAGGTAGTAGATAAACTTGATTCCCTTTGGACCAAAGAGGAAAAGGGAAAGTTTGGGATAGATTTTAAAACTAAGAACTTTATAACAATGTATTTAAACGATAGTAAAATTTATTATGTTCATCAGTGCAAAACCTTCAAGGAAATGTGGGATATTCTTGAAATGATATATGGAATTTCTCCAAGTATCGAACAAGAGAGGATGAACACACGAGGCGAAGAAGATGAAGATATTGGAAATTATTTTAGAAATTCTATCACTAACAAATATCTAAGAATTAATAATTGGAAGTTTAATCCAATTCTTAAATTAAAAGATGGGAGCATTCATGAATTTCAGGAAAAATCAAGAAAGAAGAAAATTATAGAGAAATTGAACGAACTAGTTTAATTACTCAAAGATGAAGAATTAAAAACGGAAGAATCATCAACCTCATCATACTCCTATCATACAACTCCAGTATAATCCTTCAAAAGAACATATTTAGTTGTTGAACGATCTTCAAAAGATTCAACATCAAACAAAGGAAGCTCTTGGTCAAGAAATGCTAAAGAAGAAGAAGAAGTTTCTTCAATATTTGAACAAAGAAAAGTAGGAGAGACTAGAACCTCGGGGAGAAACAAGAAAGAATCCCTTCCAACAAATAAGATGAAGTTTTATTAAAGGCATCCTACGTGGTAGTAATGTTCCAGGTGCTAAACCATCTTATGCACTACTGCTTAGAATGAGTAGTCAATAAGTGGAAGAAAATGATAAACTAAGAGAACACACCTTAGATCTTAAGGAGTCTGTAAGATACCTGTTAGAACAAAGTTTGGTTCTACATCTTTGAAGTAGTTTTGTTGATAATAAACACATAATTTTAATAAGAACATACATGCTCCCTATTCGTTTATTTATGTTACAGAAGTTCTGATGCTTACCCAGATCAAAGAATAAGAAACAAATTGTGAAAGAAGCACACGGACAAGAAGTATTTGCCACTTGACAAGAACAAGAAGTACTTGCCACTTGATCTCCGTTCTAAGAAGATCATGTTCTTAAAGTCACTACAACAAGCTCTCCAAGATCAAAGTAGTAGGGCTGTCAATTGCTCAGGTTTTGATTATGATTTCTCAGAAGCAGAAGTTCCGATCAAGCTCTGATAAAGAAAATGCTTCTGACACCAAACGTTGACGTAATGCCCTGGTACATAATATTCTGATACTTTGTTCCGTTACAAGTCATTTAATTCAAGATATTCTAGTAACGGCTGGAACTTTTATTCTACGCATATAATCCTTATTTTTGGAAAGAACTTAAAATGAATTATATCAACCTTCCAAAAACGAAGAAGTGTGTCTCTCAACGGATCCAAAGCTTCACTATATATATTGAAGACACTACTGAAGTTGCATACAATAATTCTCATGCACAAACTATTACGAAGAGCTCTCAAATTATTCATTCATTCTTTTATTTTTGTGCATTGTTCTTAAACATTGTGTATACATCACAGTTGTGATACAACTTATTAGAAGCACTTTTGTAAACACATAAGATTAAGTTTTGTAGTTATTATTGTTCCTTGAGAAATCGGGTTTTGGTTTATCAAGACTTTGACGGTTGTCATTATGAACGTTGTTGTAATCAAGTCCTCATATGAGAGAGCCAAAATCACCTTGGCAGGTGGACTGGAGTAGTTTGAGTTCAAACGAATCAGGATAACCAAACGTGTCATAAATTTTTATTTTATCAAAAACTCAATCCAACCCCCCTTATTGTGTTTTTCAAACCTTCAATACCTTGAAGGAATTAATAATTTATTTCAAGCAGAAATAACTAAGATTAGAAACTCAAAAGAATAATATAAACGTCATGTCTCCCTTATAAAGGAAGTAATACGTGAAACCTTAGGTAAGTTTACTCAGTTTTGGTTCATAGCGGTTTCCACCACCGACGGAAGTCTTTACGAGATGACTCGTAGGATATCGAAGTCGAATTTTTTTTTCCAATTTGAGGCCATAGAGATAACACATCTTCGCCGACAAGAACCCAGATGCGTAGGATAGCAAAATTCCTATGATCTTTGTTAATCCTTCGAATGATGAGAAGTAAAGACATCACGAGCTCCATCATGTTGAGGTAAAGTATCATCGAAGTAGTCTTTGGTCGGCATTCAAATTTAATTTCTCTCATGGCCTTACTAATCCGTAAAGAGACTATCAGGTAAATAAAAGAAACTAGACTCAATTCGTAAAAGTCAGGAGAGACTTTGCATAAATTCCCTTCAATAATTCTTATCTTTGTTCAATTATATGCTCGACAAGAGTAGAACCTGAGCAAGCTTTGAAAGGCCAAGAAGAGCGCCGACCCAAAAGCAAAGAGGAAGCCAAGATGGCGTCATCCCATCGTTCATAAGAGGTAATAATGACTTACTCCTGAAGAAAGTTTTGAGGCATGAGAATATCTGTGGTTGTCAATGGGTGACGTCCCCAAAGGCATCGAGGTGCTAGCTGATCAAGAATGCTCAGATGGATCTTAAGTGGACCATCACCCAACGAGCAGATAGAGAGAAAGTTGTTTTTGCCGATGCAATAACTAATCGAATAATATAGAATAAAAGAGAGAACATTGTATCCTCACAACTCCTTTTATCACTTAGATACTCATTAAAACAGTTGCACATTTTCATGATTGATATACTAATTATTAAATGTTGCGGCCGCAAAGAATATTGTGTGTTTCGTGTAAGATGACTTTAGCCGGAGACAGTTCCCAGTGCTGTATAGAAAGCGTAATAACTCTTCTCAAATGGGGCTAGTAATAATGGAACTCCAATTGAGACTACAAAGTTCAAAGCAAAGCAAATTCATAAGAGTTTCCACACCCAAAGCAGACAACACTTTGCAGCTCCTCTAGCACAGACTCCCAGCCCACTGGTGAAAACCGATAATGCCCCTGAGGTAGACAAATATATTTCTTCCCTGAGGCATACACAATCTAAATGACTCACGAGGCAAACAATATGTACTTCGTAAACGTTGATGTTGTAATAACTTGCAACCAAATAGAAGTGTAACGCGACAATAAAGTGGAGCCAAATACATATTCAGGTCACAAAGTTAAATAAAGCCACAATTCAATGAGGTGAGAATATGTTTTATAAATATTGTCATTACATCCAAGGCTCAACAGCCTTAAAATCATTATAAGAGAAAAGGAAAAAATAAAAAGAAATAGAAGAAGTGGTCAAGTTGTAGCATCTGGAGATGAAGTGCCCGGATCACCCCTAAAATCCCCTTCTGAAGCAGCCTTAAAGGGGTACAACCTCTCAACAAGAATAGTGGCTTTGGGACAAACCCACTTTGCCTATTCCACGAACTAACTCCGGATCTCGAACACGAGCTATAAAGATTGCAAAATAGAATCGTGGAACTTCTCCCTTAGACCACGACCTCTCCCTCAAGATACTTCAGGGCCTTAGCTTTAACCTTCGCTTCCCGCTGAAGAGTCTTCTAATTCTCCACCATATTGGGGTTCGCCTTAGCAACAACATCAAAAGCCTCCCTTACGTCATTTTTCTCCGACTTAAGGGAGGACTCCAGCTCATTGATCTGAGCTGAGGTCAAAGGACAGCAGTGGGCTCCAATTGTACTTGCTAAAAGTACAATGAGTGTGGCAAACCCTAATGGATATGGGCTGTTAGAGGCTTTATGGTAGTTAGGATATTGAGAGCTAGCTCAAGTCGGGTGAGAAGCTACTTTATATGAGTGTTTCTTTGTGTTATTGGTTATTTTTCAGTGTGATGATATTGATGTATTTATAGCCCAAGGGTCTGAACCAAGTCTCCTCTAATTTTGAAACCACTCTAAAAGGTGTGGTTAAGTCTCATGACTTTCTATATAACGTATCTTCACCCAGTATACGTTCTACGCACAATCGTGTGTTATGTATAAGAAAATTAGAGACTGAGACGACCCATTTGGAGAAAGGGCGCCTGAAACAATGCAAGGATTTTTGGAAAGGACAAAAGGTCAGGAATATGCTCTTTTCCTTGTTCCCGAGGTCTCTAAATTATATCACTACAAATAATAACAATTTATTTTATTATTTTAAAATTTTCTAAATTATATTAATTTACTAATTTAATTTTCGTAAAAATATCATGTTTTATTAAGTAAAACTCACACCTTTCAAATATTTTGTTTTTTTAGTTTACAAATAATAAAAGTAAAGGTCTGATCATTTTCTGAATATTGATTGAGCATTTCAATTTTTACAAATTTTCAAGAACATTTTTTTTTAATCAAAAATAGAAAATATCTGCAGAGAGGTGTACCAATCTACATTCTTTTATAGTTATAGTTACTTATCACTGTTTTCATCTTTATAAATCCCAATTCTCTTGCCTTGAATGTTCAGACAATTTTTAAAATTTAATAACTCTATTTTGGAATATTCTTTTATATAACAATAATATATTTTTTAAAAGAAAATAAATAATTTTAAGAATATATTTATTTTTAAAGAAAAAAAACACATTTTAACTTCTAATTAAGTTAATGAAGGAAGATAAATAATAATTATAAAAATTGAAACTTAAAAAGGATAAATGAATAAGAAAAATAAAAAAATAAATTTGAAACATTTTAAAAAGTGAATATACAAGAGTATTTGAGTGAGTTTTTAATTTGATGTTATAAATCAAACTTAAAAAAAAAAACTATAAAAAGTTTTTTTGATAAGTTTTTTTATAAAAATTAATTTAAAGAAAGAAAATGATAAATTTTGTTTGGAAAAAGTATGTTTAAAATATATTTCAAAATTTTTAAAAAAAAAATGACAACAAATTATGTTTAAGAAAATTCTCTTTGATGAACAACAAAATAACATCTATGAAAGTGCTGATAAGTTTTGTTGTTTTATATTAAGTAGTAATAACCGTGAATAATTAACTTATTACAGTTTTATTTAGTTTATATTAATTATAATTATAAATTATTTATTTGATAAAAATATTTTTAAAATAAATTATAACAGTAGATATCTTTTAATATTACAAATTCAAAAATAAATTAATTATATATAATATTTTTATCTAAGAGAGAGTTTAAATGACTAGTGTATATGTACGGGAATAATCATATTTATATAGAGATTAATGTATATATTTTTTTATATTTGTAATTATTAAAAAAAACATGTATTCTAAATTATTGTCATTATTACTTTTAGATTGAAAGTTTTGAAAGTTTTGAAATAATGATAAGCCATTCTTTTTTGTTTAAAAAATCCACATTTTTATTCTAATAAATATACACAAGTTGGATAACATATACAAAATATACAAAAATACACAAGTTGAAAACAAGCTTGGCAAATGAGATTGTTTATAGTATAACTAGAGGTGTCAAATTTAGGGGTCAAAAAATTTGAGCTCTAGCCCACTTAATGAAGGGGCCTAAAAATATCTAAGAATAATGAGCCCCTAAACATATAGGCCCCAAAGTATAAGGCCCTAAAATTTAGAAGGGGGCCTTGGGTCCCAAATAACAAAACTTGTTTGATAATATAATTTCTAAAACCAATTTTTTAAATAACAAAATTATTTTTGATAATCTGTTTTTAGAATATATTTTATGATATTAGATTGAAAAAAGCAAAAAAAGGAAAACTACTATGATATATCTTTTAGAAATATTTTTTATATATAAATAAAATATATTTTTATGTGTTAACGATATGTATAAAATTCATTTTTTTATATTATCTAAAACATATATGTCATGTCATTATTTATGTATTAAAGATAATTTTTGTCTCTTATTTATTTTATTAATTGATGAGAAATTATTTGTATCATATTCTTTATATATTAATCAATAACAAATAATTGGCCCATGTTTTTTATATACCAATGACAAATATATGACACATTTTTAAAAAGACAAACAAATAATAATTTGTTAAGTCTCTTTTTAATACTACTCATTGTAAATATTTGTTTATTTTTTTAATAATATAATTTTGTTTCTTTAGATTCATTGTATCATGTCATGTGAATGTATATAGGTGTATCTTGTTGTATTGTCTTTCAAAGAATGTAAATATTATTAACGTATTAATGAAAATTAATAAAAATTACATGTTCTCTGTGTTTTTCAAGTTTTGAAAATTTTGAAATAGAAAAGCAAAATAGCTTAAACCACTTTCGGTTTTTTAGTTCTCAAAACTAGTTTTCTAAAAGCTGTTTCTAAAATTATATTTTTAAAATTGATTAATCAAGTCTTTGATTTTCAAATTTTTAAAAACTAAAAAAGAGTTTTCAAGAACTAAATCAAACAGACTCTTAGTGTAAAGTAACTGCAAAGATGAAAATTTTGAAACAAAATAAGGCCCCCTCAATAGGGCTCAAAAATAACATATTAACTAAGGGGCCTAAAATTATAGGTCCGGGAAAATTTCTCATTAAGAGGGGGCTCTATAAAGTGGGGTTTTAGTGGGGCCAAAAAATTAGGGTTTTGAAAAATTGGGCTTATTTGACACCTCTAAGTATAACATTCAATAAAGAACGTTCAGACCAATTTCTTATATTTTAAAAATGGTTCAAGGTAACATGATTGATATCTTTTATTGTTTTCTCAAACTTTTTTAAAATTAAACTTATAAATAAGAACCAAACTCTTTTTAAAATATTTTACTAAAACCAATAATAAAAAGAAAAAACACCTTTTAAAGATAAGATTGTCAAACAAATAATTAAATTTAAATTTTTTGAAAACTAACACTTTTTTAAAAGGGAATTTATTTGTTCAATTGAACTTCCCAAAACTCTTTGTTTTTGCCTTTTAAATTTAGCAAAACAATAAAAACGTAGTTAAAAAACGTTGTCAAAAATTTCATGTGATTGTCTTTTGAATTTAATCTCATATGTTTAGTAGTATTTATAGTCATATTCACATGCTATTTTTTTTTCTATTCAGAAGTAGTTGGCTGTTTCAACAAACACATAAGCATACTTAATATATGCCGCACTTTTATATTTCCATGTAATTTACATGTAAGTTGTTATGCATTAAATAGTGATGGCAATGGAGGGTTTAGATAGGGTACTATAATATACGTCTCATACCCGTAGATTCGCGTGGATATCAATGTTCATATTCGTACCCGTATTTTATAGGTATTTCTAGTGCTGTCAAAATGGACTACGCGGCCCTAAACGGGCGGGTCCTGTCAGGCCCTGGGCTTTTTAGGACTGGACCAAAATGACCTGGTTTAACATGGGCTCGAGAATTACTATTCGAGCCCGGCCCTAGATGGTGAAGGATAGAAAAACACTTAGAAGGGGGGGGGGGGGGGTTGAATAAGTGTGACTTTAAAAACTCTTAAGATAAAAATAATGAACACAATATTTTTATCCCGGTTCGTTGTTAACGAAACTACTCCAGTCCACCCCCTTAGAGTGATTTACCTCAACTAAGGATTTAATCCACTAATCAATCTTGATTACAATGGTTATCCACTTAGAAACACTCTAAGTCTTCTAGAGTATACTGATCACACCTTGATCACTCTAGAAACACACCACTTAGAAACTTCTAAGTCTTCTAGAGTCTACTGATCACACCTTGATCACTCTAGGAACCTTTTACAAATCAATGTAAAATAAATGTTTACAAGAGTATTCAAATGCTTCTTAGAAAGCTATAATCACAATTGTGATATTTCTCTTAAGTTCTAAGCTTAATTCTCACTAAGATATTACAAGTGAAGTGAGGTTAAAGATGAAGTTCGTATGTAATGAATTCAGCAGCGTTTCAGTATTTTGCAAGAGTTGTTCATTTTTTTTGTGCTTCTGATCAGAACTTCATATTTATATGCGTTTTGAGATGATGACCGTTGGGAGCATTTAATGCGTTGCGTGTTCCGTACAGCTCTGCATTTAATGTTTCACTCTTTTGTCAACTACCTCGAGCCTTGCTTTTGCTGCTTCTACTGACTTTGCCTTTTGTAGCTTCTAACATTCCTTTTGTCAGTCAGCGTAGCCTGTCATCTTGTACTTGCTTCTAATTCTGATGTTTGTAGATACAACGTTTGAATAATCAGAGTCAAACAACTTGGTGCAGAGCATCTTCTTGTGTCCTGACTTTGTAGAGCTTGAGCGTGATACCATAAGAACTTCAGTGCTTCTACTTCTGATCTCATGTTCTTCTGATGCTTCGTAGACCATGTTCTGATTCTGCTTGATCATCTTCTGATGTCTTGCGAGAGCATGTTCTGATGTTGCAATCTTGAACCTTCTGAGTCAGTGCTTCTGACGCTGAATTGTGCGTACTCCTTATATAATTCCTGAATTGGAAAATGTAAAGGATTAGAGTACCACATTATCTTATACAAAATTCATATACATTGTTATCATCAAAACAAGAATATTGATCAGAACAAATTTTGTTCTAACAATCTCCCCCTTTTTGATGATGACAAAAACATATATAATTGATATGAATTTGCAATCAGAATATTAGATGACCAAAGACAATTACACAGTTATAGCATAAGCATATAATCAGAATGTGTGAATATGTCTCCCCCTGAGATTAACAATCTCCCCTGAAATAAATACTAGAAGACTTTATAACTAAAAGACTTCCCTGAGTATTTTCCATTTCGGTAGAGACGTTCACTTTGCCTAGAACTTCAGAACATTCAGAGCATCTGCTTCTTGCTTCCATAGGACAGCTTCAGAGCTTTGAATTTCTTCTTTGTTGTCATAGCATGCTTGGTTGAATCAGAACATTCTTGAATGTATCAGAGCATCATCAGAGCATCTTTACATCCTGAAATGTTTCAGAACATACTAGACAAAAGTATCAGAATCAAGAATATATCAGAGTATTCTTAATGAATAGCATGTATCAGAGCATTCTTGATAGATTCTTAATAATTAGCATGTATCAGAGCAAACTTTGATAGATTCTTAAAAAGAATATGTATCAGAGCATATGAGAGAAGAGAATGTATCAGAGCATATTCTGCCACGAGAATATCAGAACATTCTTCTTTCTTCTGATCTTGAAGCTTCACAGCATTAAGTTTGCTTCAATTTTCCAAGAACATGCTTCTTTATATAATTGTTTTTCCTCATGTATTTGCTTCTCATGTTGAGCTTTTTCAGAATATCTTTAATCCTGCAAAAAATCTCAAAGACATAGAACTTGCAAATAATGTTAGGAATGTTGAGACTTAATCCCAGCAACTGATATAATAAACCAAATCAATTATCATGTTTCTCCCCCTTTTTGTCATAACATCAAAAAGCATTTAAAAAGATTCAGATGATAAAACAACATAGAGTGAAGAAGATAATATTTTATTGATTCAACAAAATATCAGAAGATACAAAAGGGATAGAAGCAGATGCAAGAAA
This sequence comes from Vicia villosa, assembly GCF_029867415.1. NCBI lineage: Eukaryota > Viridiplantae > Streptophyta > Magnoliopsida > Fabales > Fabaceae > Vicia > Vicia villosa. The sequence goes on from NC_081181.1 coordinate 206,497,356, forward strand.
TAGATGCAAGAAACAAGAAAACATCTAAGACTAAGACACACTACGACTAGCCTAGCTTGGAAGTTATCTTGGCCAGAAGGTTTTGAATCTCAGCAGTGCTTTCTGTCTGCGTCTTCATAAACGATCGGAACTCATTGTGAGTTTCCTCATGCTTGTCCAGACGAGAAGCAAGATCAACTTGATTCTGTTGAAGAGCCTTCATGGTGTCCATTAGAACAGAAGGTCTAGCAGAAGAAACATCAACGCTATTGTCCAGAAGAGGAGTCTCAGCAGCAACATCGACCATGAGAATATCAACTTGATTTTCCTTAGGAGGAGATAGCATAGCATGACGATTCTCAGCATCTTGAGTTTCAGAATCTTGGTTCCCAGCATCAGCTTCTGATTCAGAAGCATCTTCAGCAAACACGGGCGAAGGGATTTCAGCTTCTGAAGTCTCTAAAGCCTGAAGAATTTCAGCCAAATTCTTTGGAGGAGTAGGAGCAGAAGGTTCTGATGGGTATTCAACTTCTGGATATGCCATATTTGGCGCCTTCTCAGAGGGATTCTCCCTTATCCAGTTGAATATCGACTGAAAGTCTCTAGTCAGAACACTGTAATGAGGTTTCCACACAACCATTGCAAGTGGATGCACTTCCTCGAGATCATCAACAAATTTCTTCTCCTCAAGAGGTTTCCAGCTTTTGATGGGATGATAGTATTTACCATCATTTAACTCCAAAAAGTAGCCAGAGGATCCAGTACTTTCAGCCTAGCATCTCCTTTGGATGTTCAGAAAATCAGTCTGAATATCCTTCTTGAAGAAATTCCCCATTCTGCGAGTAGCAACATGATCCATCTTGGACTCATGAGCTGCTTTCAGAGTCTCCAAACCAGTTTTGACCTTATTCATCAATAGGTCATAGCAAGCATTGATAGAAAGTTCAGGAGGATTGAAAGTGAAATAATAGTCAGGGTAAAGAAGATTATAGGGTTTTGATTCTCTTGAGAACAAAGCAGGGGTGGTAGAAGATGAAGAAATTGTGGTGGAGGTGTTTGAGAGAATATTTTCAGAAGGAAGATTGGGATAGGTAGCATTTTGTGGTTGAGGGTTTAGAACAGGTGTAGAAGGAAGTGGTTGGTTTCTATTTGTGGTTATGGAAGAAGATGGAATGACAGAAGGAGGAGGCTTTTTCTGAGGGGGGCGTTCAGAAGAAACGTAAATTTTATGAATGAGCTTCTTAAGCTATTCATCAGTTCTTTTAGGTTTGAGATTTTCTTTAGGTTTCTTCTGCTTCTTTGCTTGCTTAGAATCAGGGCCTTCTTCTGTGGCCTTTCTCTTCAGTTTCTTTTCTTTCTTCTTCTTTTCCTTCTTTCTTAACTCATCCAGAGATGGAAGAGTTCTTCTTCGAATCCAAGCAGGATCAACAGAAGTTTGAGCTTTAACGCATGACTTCAAATAGCGTTTGACAGATTTGTCTAGCTCCTCTTTGAACAAGTGAGAGAAACTCACAACAGGAGTTCTTCTCGTCAGAATATCTGGAAACATTGTTGGAGGAGTAGTCACTTCTTCAATCAGCTGCATTCTTTTTAGAGACTGAGCATTCAGAATGATTCCTTGGATAGTAGTCAAGTTCTTAGAAGGACCAGCTGTTCTCAGAACTTCTATCAACCCACTCTCAATCAGAATATCTGAAATCAATCTTCCAAGAGGGATAATATTCATTTTGAGGTTGGGATACTTCTGACGTTCTTCATCTCTTGATTCTTCAATATTAGTCTTCAGATGTTGAAAAAGAATGTGAGGTAGATTAACTCTCATGCCTTTTTCAATACAGAATAATATATACTTCTGATCCTGATTGACAAAGGTAGCAGCACTGGATTGCTTTCTATGATAGAGAGATCCCAGAATGATCTCAGCCCATACTCTGTAGGAAGGCTTCAAGGCATTGTTGAATGGAGATGCAATACCAGAAGAAAACAACTCTCGATCAACTTTTTCCCAATCAGTTCTTCCATGAAGAGCACCAGTGACTCCATCTAAACCATCAAGACCATACAACTTCCTTATCAGTTTCTCAATCACAACAACTTCATGCCCTAACACGAAAGAGATGGTGGCAGTTGAAGTAACCGTAGCATGTGTCTAGAAATCCTTAACCAATAAAGGATAAACTGGTCCAATCAACCTTTCAAAGTAGTTAGACCATTCTTGTACCAACATTGCAGTTTTAGTTTTGAAATCATGTGCCATAAGACTTTCAAAATCCACCATGGTTTCGCAGAGAACCTCCAGTTCATTAACAGGAATCGAACAAGTCTTCAAAGGAGTAAATGCAGATCTCTTTTGATGAACTTGATGTTGCGATGATACTTTGCGTTGAGTATTCGAAGATGAAGCCATGGATTCACACTGAGATTCGGTTTAGTAACTAGGGTTTATGCAAAAGACAAGAGAAATATGAACACAAAATGGCAATGAACAAAGAGAGAGAACGTAAAAAGGTGAAATGTTATGGGAATGAGTTTATATAGGCACGGATTTAAAATGAAATGCAATATGTTTCTGAATGAACAGGATTACAAAAAAAAACATAGAATCAAATGCATTTAATGTTGAGTGACACTAGGGTAAAACGTGATATTTGAAATGATTTGCACAGTTACCTAGGGCGGCGTCTCATCAACTGCACGCATGCTTGTCCAAATAGAGTGAACATGTGTTCAACTTCTGGAATAGCTGGTGACAGCTGTTTTGCTTTAAAAGAGATTCTGAATCAACTTAGACATATGAAACGTTAGCAATAACAGAATCAGAATATCTAATTGAACAACATCAGAACTTCTTATAAGAAAACTAAAAACGGATCATTTCAAATCTAAACCATATAACAGAACTTCTCATCCTTTCATTCTGGGCATAAATCCATAATGATATTCTCCAGAATGAACTTAAACCTATCTTCAGCAAGGGGTTTTGTAAAGATATCATTCCATTGATGGTCTGTATCAACGAAGTTTAAAGAAAGAACACCCTTCTGAACATAATCCCTAATGAAATGATGCTTAATCTCAATATGTTTAGCTTTGGAATGTAAGATTGGATTCTTAGATAAACAGATAGCAGAAGTATTATCACAGAAGATAGGAATGTTATTCTCATATATATGATAATCTTCTAGCTGACTCTTCATCCAGAGCATCTGTGTACTACATCCAGCAGCAACATATTATGCTTCTGTCGAAAAGAGGGCAATTGTAGCTTGCTTCTTGCTGTACCAGGAGATCAGGTGACTTCCAAGAAATTGACAACTTCCAGAAATACTTTTCCTTTCAACTCTATCTCCAGCGTAATCAACATTACAAAATCCTACTAAGTTGTATTTTTCAGATCTTCTGTAGACTAAACCAACATTAGTATTACCTTTCAGATACCTCAGAATTCTCTTAACAGCTGTTAAGTGAGATTCTCTAAGATCTGATTGGAATCTTGCACACAGACAAACACTGAATAAAATATCAGGTCTAGAAGCAGTAAGATATAGAAGAGATCCAATCATACCTCTGTAGAGCTTCTGATCTACCTTCTTACTTACCTCATCCTTACCTAGGACACACGTTGGATGCATAGGAGTTTTTGCTTCTTTGCTTTCTGAAAGATTAAACTTCTTCAGAAGTTCTTTCACATACTTGGTCTGTTGAACATAAGTTCCTTCAGAAGTTTGATTGATCTGGATCCCAAGGAAATACTTGAGTTCTCCCATCATGCTCATTTCAAACTCAGCCTGCGTAGACTTAGCAAACTCCTTTCCAAGTGTAGCATTAGAGGTTCCAAAGATAATACCATCAACATAAATTTGGAAAATTAAAATATCCTTTTTAAAGGTTTTACAAAAGAGAGTAGTATCCACTTTTCCTCTAGTGAAACCATTATCCAAAAGGAAAAAACTCAATCTTTCATACCAAGCTCTAGGAACTTGCTTCAATCCGTATAATGACTTCTTTAGTTTAAAAACATGTTCTAGAGACTTAAAGTCTTCAAAACCAGGAGGTTGGTGGACATAGACTTCCTCATCTATATAACCATTTAAGAAGGCACTCTTAACGTCCATCTGATACAGAATGATGTTATGTTGAGTGGCAAAAGAAATCAATAAGCGAATAGATTCTAACCTGGCCACTGGTGCAAAGGTTTCTTTATAGTCAATACCTTCTTGCTGACTATAGCCCTGAGCAATCAGTCTGGCTTTGTTTCTTACAACTTATCCTTTTTCTCTTAGCTTGTTTCTGAAGACCCACTTAGTTCCAATGATGTTAAATCCTTTTGGTCTTGGAACAAGATCCCAGACATCATTCCTTGTAAACTGATTTAGTTCTTCTTGCATGGCAATTATCCAGTCAGCATCCTCCAGAGCTTGATCAACAGAAGTTGGCTCAATAAGAGATACAAGACCAAATTGACATTCTGCATTGTTCTTAAGGAATGCTCTTGTTCTGATAGGATCTTCTTTCTTCCCAATGATAACATCTTCTGAGTGAGCAGAGTTGAGTCTAGAAGATCTTCTGATAGTTGGCTCTTCAGAAATTCTGAGATTCTCTAGTGAAGCAGCAACTTGATCTTCTGACACTTTGCTTCTGGGTTCTTCAGCTTCTGAGTTAGAGATTTCAATATCTGCAAAATTCTCAAACTGCTATGGCTTTTCAAGACCAAGCTTATCATCAAATCTGATATTGATTGATTCTTCAACAAACAATGTTTCAGTATTGTATACTCTGTAGCCTTTTGAGCGTTCAGAATATCCAAGAAGGAAACACTTCTGAGCCTTAGAATCAAACTTATTCAGATGATCTTTAGTGTTCAGAATATAACATACACATCCAAATGGAATCAAATAAGAAATGTTGGGCTTTCTGTTCTTCCATAATTCATAAGGAGTCTTATTGAGAATAGGTTTGATAGAGATTCTATTCTGAATATAACATGCAGTATTTATTGCTTCTGCCCAGAAATGCTTAGCCATATTGGTTTCATTGATCATGGTTCTGGCCATTTCTTGTAGAGTCCCATTCTTTCGCTCTACAACTCCATTTTGCTGTGGAGTTCTAGGGCAAGAGAAATCATGGGCAATACCATTTTCTTTGAAATAAATCTCAAAGAATCTGTTCTCAAATTCGCCACCATGATCACTTCTGACCTTTATGATTTTACATTCTTTCTCAGATTGAATCTGAGTGCAAAAGTCAAAGAACACTGTATGAGACTCATCCTTGTGTTTCAAGAACTTTATCCATGTTCATCGGCTATAATCGTCTACGATGACTAATCCATATTTCTTCCCTTTGACAGATGTTGTTTTGACTGGGCCAAACAGATCAATGTGCAGAAGTTCTAGCGGCCTAGAGGAAGAGACAATATTCTTAGACTTGAATGCAGGTTTGGAAAACTTCCCTTTTTGACATGCTTCGCAAAGAGCATCTGATTTATATTTCAGATTAGGGAGTCCTCTGACCAGATTTAGTTTGTTAATCTGAGAAATCTTTCTCAAACTAGCATGGCCTAATCTTCTGTGCCAGACGTTGCTCTTCGCTAACAGACATAAGACAACTTACCTTCTGATTCTTAAGATCTTGAAGATCAATCTTGTAAATGTTGTTCTTTCTCTTGCCTGTAATTAGGATTGAGCCATCCTTTTGACTTACAGCTTTGCAAGACTTTTGATTGAAGATTATGTCATAACCATTGTCACTTAATTGACTTATGTACAATAAGTTATGAGCTAATCCATCTACAAGAAGTACACTATTTATGGAAGGAGAGTTACCAATACTTATGGTTCCTGAGCCAATGATTTTGCCCTTCTGATCTCCTCCAAACTTGACTTCTCCAGCAGACTTAAGCACCAGTTCTTTGAACATATACCTTTTTCCCGTCATGTGCCGCGAGCACCCAGAGTCCATGTACCATGACATGTTTTGCTTTGTCTTCTTTGCTGCCAAGGATATCTGCAACAGAAATTATCTTCTCCTTAGGTACCCACATTTTCTTGGGTCCTTTCTTGTTAGTTCTCCTCAAGTTCTAATTGAACTTGGGTTTAGCATGATAAACAACAGGAGGTACATCATGATATTCCTTAGGTTGAGCAACATGATATTTTCTATTTTGTGTCACATGCTTCTTGGTGTGTGTAATGTGAAAGCTTTTGGCATGTGATGTGAGCCTAATATCATGGGAGTGGCCATACTTGAACTGATCATACAAGGGCTTGTATGTGATTTTCATATCATCTACAGGTTCAAGTTTGTATGGGGTATCACCCTCATAGCCTATGCCAACTCTCTTGTTTCCACTAACAGCATATATCATAGAGGCAAGTTGACTTCTTCCAATACCTCTAGATAAGAACTTCCTAAAACTCAAGTCATATTCTTTAAGAATATTGTTCATTCTTGGAATAGATTTTTCTGAACCAGAAGATGATTCAACATCTTTGGATAATTTTAAAAAATTTTCCTTCAGTTCAAAATTTTCTACTTCAAGCTTCTTAGTTTCAGATTCAAATAGTTTCTTCAGCTTTTTGTATTTGATAATAAGTTGAGCCTTGAGTTCCAGAATTTCAGTTAGACTGGAAACTAGCTCATCTCTAGATAGTTCAGAAAATACCTATTTAGAGTCTGAGTCTGATTCTGATGTAGATTCTGATCCGTCATCAACAGTGGCCATGAGCGCAATGTTTGCCTGCTCATCTTCAGAGTCTGATTCTGATTCTGATGAATCTGAATCGTCCCAAGTTTCCATAAGGCCTTTCTTCTTTTGAAACTTCTTCTTGGGCTTCTCCCTCTGAATCTTTGGACACTCACTCTTGTAGTGACCTGGCTCCTTGCATTCAAAGCACATGACCTTCTTTTTGTCAGATCTTCTGATTCCAGAAGATTCTCCTCTTTCAGGATTTTTGGAACTTCTGAAGTTCTTGAACTTCCTTTGTTTGCTCTTCCAGAGTTGGTTTACCCTTCTGGAGATCATGGTCAGTTCATCTTCTTCTTCTTCTTCTTCTGATTCTGACTCTTCAGAATCTTCTTCTTCAGCCTGAAAAGCGTTAGTGCATTTTTTATTTAAAGATTTTAATGCAATAGACTTACCTTTCTTCTGAGGTTCATTAGCATCCAACTCTATTTCATGACTCCTCAAAGCGCTGATCAGCTCTTGTTAAGTGCCAAAATATAGTTATTTTGTGTTCATAAATAGTGGCACTTATCGATACTTTTTGTTAATAACGTTTGAATAATACCCGGTTTTGTGCATAAATACGTATACTTTGTGAATAGATATATTTTCTTACACTTTTATACTTTTTGATAGTTTTCTACTCTTTTTGTAGGTATTCTTGCGTATGTGGAGCATGAGCAATAAAGTGTCGAAGACACGGCTTCAAACGCGCATTTTTGAGCGGCGGAATCAATTCATTCGACGAATAAAGCTAAAAATCAAAGAATAATAAATCACCAATTTGGTTGATATGTTGTCATTTTAGATAGGAAATTGCATAAGCTTTCCAACGCTTCGAACCGGGCGCAAATCGGAGTTACGGTTCTCAAGTTACGCCTTTTTTACTAAAAGTTGTTTTTTCAAATCTGCGTGTTGGGCGCGATGCGCGCTCCAGCGCGTGACGCGCGCTGTACCAGATCCAAAATTGCATAAATAGGCGGAAATCAGATTTCTTAGGTTATGTTTTGGGTATTTTTGAACCCCAACTCATCCTAGGTCATTTTTGGGTAGATTTGGCTTGGAAACACCATTGGAGCTTGCAATCGGATGATCGGAGGTCGAATTTCTCATCGATCGGAGTTGACAAACCAAGAAATGTTTGGTTCCTCTTCTTCTCTTCTCTTTGCATTTCTCTTTTGGTGAGTTTGTATGTAAATACTCTAAACCCATGGATGTTTGTTACTCTTTGTACTAGTTGTATAATATATTTGCTTTACAAATCTTAATGGGTATTTTCTTGATCTTTTTGCTTGAATGCTATGGATTTGTGTTGTTGTAGAAATAGACATCAAAAATCTTGATTAGGGGGGTATCTGTTAGCTTTTGATTCTAGACATAGGATTGGGGTTAACATCCACATAATATCCGAGTTTAATGCTTTTGTGTTGTTCGATCGGTGGAGACATCGTCGAAAGAGCAATATAGTTGAAATATGTCGGTGTTGCAGAAATGGACATTGATGTGAGGGATATGTGGTGATTCTGATGAGTATTGTAGATTGAGTACGGCGGAGTGATAAATCTAAGTTTGTGAGGAGTAGTTTAGATTCAAGCCAGATAAGCTATTCTCTATCAAGAATGAATTTAGTTTATGTTCAAATGTTATATTTTTACTTGTTTGCTTAAAACCCATTTTAACCCAAACTTAAGAACTAAGAATCCGTCGAACGGCAGTTCAGTAGCACCGATCTCTGTGGACACGATAAATTCTCGGATAAATACTTCCAAATTTTTGTTGCTTACCGCTTTACCGCTCCAACAAAATGGCGCCGTTGCCGGGGATTGGTGTTTTTATTGAATTCGCATTGCGATAGTTTCTTGGTTTTTGAGTTTTGTGAATATCGTATATTTGTGAATTTCCTTATACTTGTATACTTTTGTTTAGTTGATTGTATAGATACATGTTCTAATTTTGTTTGGTGGACTTATTAAACAAGTTGAACTCGGATAGTTCTTTAATTTCAAATCTTCACTTTTCAACTTGTTTAGTTAATTTCACCAAACTTTTGTAAAAATTGTGTTTTTACTTATCGTTACGTGTTTGTTAATACGTGTTGTTTACGTATTGTTGTATATTCTCTTGTTTCGTAATGTTTGTTAGTGTATGCTTAGGACACTTTCTTTAGGTTGCGTTGAGGCGAGAGCATTGACGTATCGTAGAGGAAGTTACTATCGTGCACAATAAAGGCGTCGAGCTTACGACGTAAAACAAGCGCTTGTTGGGAGGCACCCCAACGGTTTTGTTTTTCTGTTTTTTCTGTAAATGAGTAGTGCAGGTGATAAGTGGAGGTTGCTCGTGGTTTGTGTTTTGCTGCACTGGTTTTTGCTATTCAAGTGTAGCGCACGTCGCGCGCAAAGAGGGCGCGTCGCGCGGCCTGGGAGCTGAAGAGCTTGGTTTGGCAGAACTTTGCGCGCGTCGCGCGGTCTTAAGGGCGCGTCGCGCGCCTTGTAACTTTTGGCCAGTGAATTCTTTTTAATTGTTCATTTGCCTAGTTTTTTTCCCACTTACACCAAGGCTTTGTAGTATAGTATTTTATAGTTTTATTTTTAATTCTCTTGTTTGTGTTTAGATTCAAATTTTGGCCCGATCGCTTGAAGTAGCATTTGGTAATTCTCCAATTTTGATTGATTCAACATGCCAATTGTGCGGTAATGATTGTTCAAATTTGTACGTGGCAAGGTACTCGTTTATCGCTTTCTATGGCATAGCATGTTTAGGAGACTTTTCATTTGTACAATTTTCATACTATTCATTCTTTTTGCATAACTTGCTCATGACTTGAATCACAATTAGTTTCCCTTTTTACCATAAATGTGAGGTGGCTCTCCATTGTATATATATGCGAGAGACCGACAATTCTTGTTTTAACTGGATATTATTATGTTTAATCTTTCGCTTGTATTGATTTTGTGAATGCACGAAAGTGATCAAGGTACTTGTTTGATTTTGAGCACAACTACCATAGCCAAATATTCAATTCACCTTGTGAGTGTGTGATCATTAGTATCCCTTTTGAGCCTTTTTGTCAATGTCCATGTTTTTTTGCTAAATGCTTGTTTATGAGTGTTTGGTTCTCATTTGTGTATGGATGTTTGATTCTTTGTTTTCTTGAACCCTCAACTATGATGTATAGTTGGATTTTTACATTGCCTTAGAAAGTAGGGAGTATTCACTTTATGTTGTGGTTAAATTCAAGTTGGGGAGAGGATTTTTACCCATTTATATTGTGGTTGATATGAGGTTGTGAAAAGAAAAAGAAAGAAAAGAAAAAAAATGTGGAAAAGAAAAAAAATAAAAAGAAAGAAAAAAGAGAAAAAGTTTGAAATAGAAAATAACAAAAAAGAGTATGAATAAGAGTGTGCTAATAAGTATTGTGTTTTTGTTTGAAAATTTGTGATAAAGAATAAGTTTAATCGAGATTTTGGTGCGTGAAACTTTGTGGAAGTAATTACTCCCTTAGGTTTAGGCAAGTTTTTGTTTCGATTAGCTTTAGGACTTATCACTTGTTTGTTAACCGAGCCACATTACAACCTTAAAAGCTCTTGTGATTCGTGTTGTTGCATTTTCAATACTGTTTTTAGATGAACGCATAATTTTGTCTATTGTTTGCAAGACTGTTGGGTGTGTGTCATAGTCCTCACCTTTCGGTGTTTTTCATCTACCGATGAGTTTTTGCTAGGCGTGATTCGCGATTGAGCTAGTTTTGTTTTAGAATGTTTTGTATGATTTTTGTACTTAGGATTCGTTTCATTTTCATGTTCGTTGTAGGATTGTGGTAAGTATTTACTTTGTTCCTACGTTTTTGTTTGAACCGTACAATTGTTTCGTTTTTCCAAATCTTGTTGATTCTTGATTCTTTGGATTTTTACTTTTGATTCTTTGAGTGTTTGTCCTTGTTTGAGGACAAACAAATTCAAGTTGGGGAGAGTTGTTAAGTGCCAAAATGTAGTTATTTTGTGTTCATAAATAGTGGCACTTATCGACACTTTTTGTTAATAACGTTTGAATAATACCCCGTTTTGTGCATAAATACGTATACTTTGTGAATAGATATATTTTCTTACACTTTTATACTTTTTGATAGTTTTCTACTCTTTTTGTAGGTATTCTTGTGTATGTGGAGCATGAGCAATAAAGTGTCGAAGACACGGCTTCAAACGCACGTTTTTGAGCGGCGGAATCAATTCATTCGGCGAATAAAGCTAAAAATCAACGAATAATAAATCACCAATTTGGTTGATATGTTGTCATTGTTAGATAGGAAATTGAATAAGCTCTCCAACGCTTCGAACCGGGCGCAAATCGGAGTTACGGTTCTCAAGTTACGCCTTTTTTACTAAAAGTTGTTTTTTCAAATCTGCGTGTTGGGCGCGATGCGCGCTCCTGCGCGCGACGCGCGCTGTACCAGATCCAAAATTGCATAAATAGGCGGAAATCAGATTTCTTAGGTTATGTTTTGGGTATTTTTGAACCCCAACTCATCCTAGGTCATTTTTGGGTAGATTCGGCTTGGAAACACCATTGGAGCTTGCAATCGGATGATCGGAGGTCGAATTTCTCATCGATCGGAGTTGACAAACCAAGAAATGTTTGGTTCCTCTTCTTCTCTTCTCTTTGCATTTCTCTTTTGGTGAGTTTGTATGTAAATACTCTAAACCCATGGATGTTTGTTACTCTTTGTACTAGTTGTATAATATATTTGCTTTACAAATCTTAATGGGTATTTTCCTGATCTTTTTGCTTGAATGCTATGTATTTGTGTTGTTGAAGAAATAGACATCACAAATCTTGATTAGGGGGATATCTGTTAGCTTTTGATTCTAGACATAGGATTGTGGTTAACATCCACATAATATCCGAGTTTAATGCTTTTGTGTTGTTCGATCGGTGGAGACATCTGAAGGATAGAAAAACACTTAGAAAGGGGGGGGGGGTTTGAATAAATGTAGTCTTAAAAACTTGAACGATAAAAACAAATTGCACAGTTATTTTTATCCTGGTTCGTTGTTAACTAAACTACTCCAGTCCACCCCCACGGAGTGATTTACCTCACCTGAGGATTTAATCCACTAATCGCAACATATTACAATGGTTTTCCACTTAGCCCACGACTAAGTCTTCTAGAGTATCCTGATCACAACCTGATCACTCTAGGAACAAATGCTTAGACACAGGCTAAGACTTCCTTAGAGTATCCTGACCACCACGTGATCACTCTAATTACAACTGCTTAGACACAAGCTAAGACTTCCTAGAGTATCCTGATCAACACTTGATCACTCTAGTTACTTACAAATTAATGTAATCAAATAAGAGTTTTACAATGCTTCTGAAAAGCTATAATCACAACAGTGATATTTCTCTTAACGTTTAAGCTTAATCTCACTAATATATTACAACAGCAATGTAGTGAGCTTTGATGAAGATGAAGTTTCTGAGCTTTGAATTTGAACAACGTTTCAGCAAGTTAATTGTTAGCGAAATCGTCAACCTTGCTTCTCATTAGAACTTCATATTTATAGGCACTTGAGAAGATGACCGTTGGGAGCATTTAATGCTTTGCGTGTTCCGTACAGCATTGCATTTAATGTTTCACGCTTTTGTCAACTACCTCGAGCCTTGTTCACGCTGTGTCTACTGACGTTGCCTTTAATAGCTTCCAACGTTCCTTTTGTCAGTCAGCGTAGCCTGCCACCTGTACTTTCTTCTGATCTGATGTTTGTGAATAAAATATTTGAATATCATCATAGTCAAACAGCTTGGTGCCTAGCATCTTCTTGTCTTCTGACCTTGAAGTGCTTCTGAGCGTGATACCATGAGAACTTCAGTGCTTCTGCTTCTGACCTCAAGTTCTTCTGATGCTTCCATAGACCCATGTTCTGATTCTGCCTTGACCATCTTCTGATGTCTTGCCAGACCATGTTCCTGATGTTGCATGCTGAACCTTCTGAGACAAAGCTTCTGAGCGCTGATTTGTGCATACTCTTTATATATTTCCTGAAAGGGAAATTGCAATGTATTAGAGTACCACATTATCTCACACAAAATTCATATCCTTGTTATCATCAAAACTAAGAATATTGATCAGAACAAATCTTGTTCTAACAATCTCCCCCTTTTTGATGATGACAAAAACATATATAAGTGATATGAATTTGCGATCAGAAAGAGCAGACGGCTAAAGACAAATTACACAGCTATAGCATAAGCATGTGAATATGTCTCCCCCTGAGATTAACAATCTCCCCCTGAGATGAATAATCTCCCCCTGAAATTAATACTAGAAGAATTTTAAAAATAAAAGACTTCCCTGATTATTTCGGTAGAGACGTTCACAGTGCTTGATCTTCAGAACATTCATTACTTCTGATTTCTGCTTCCATAGGACAGCTTCAGAACTTGAATTTCTTTGATCTTCAGAACATTCACAGCTTCTGACTTCTGCTTCCATCGAACAGCTTCAGAACTTAAATTTCTTTGATCTTCAGAACATTCACAGCTTCTGACTTCTGCTTCCATTGGGACAGCTTCAGAGCTTGAATTTCTTCTTACATCACTTCATGCTAGATTGTATCAGAACATTGTTGAATGTACCAGAGCTTCATCAGAGCATCTCTACATCCTGAAATGTTACAGAACAAAACTAAACGACAAAAGTCAGCATGAATGAATCAGAACATAAAATATGTATCAGAACACATAATATGTATCAGAGCCATATAGGCTATATAGAATGTATCAGAACAAATAGACATTCAGATTCAGATCATATTCTATCATCAGAATATCTGAACATTCTTCCTTCTTGCTGTTAGAACAAGATTTGTTCTTATCAATTATCTTAGTTTTGATGATAACAATAATATGAATTTTGCTTAAGATAATATGGTACTCTAATCCAATGCAATTTCCCTTTCAGGAAATATATATAAAGAGTACGCATAATTCAGCGCTCAGAAGTTGTGTCTCAAATGGTTCAGCATGCAACATCAGAACATGGTCTGGCAAGACATCAGAAGATGGTCGAAGCAGAATCAGAACATGGGTCTATGGAAGCATCAGAAGAACATGAGATCAGAAGCACTGAAGATCAGAAGATGGTATCACGCAACAGAAGCACTTCAAGGTCAGAAGATCAGAAGATGCTATGCACCAAGCTGTTTGACTCTGATGATATTCAAACGTCGTATTCACAAACATCAGATCAGAAGGAAGTACAGGTGGCAGACTACGCTGACTGACAAAAGGAACGTTAAAGCTACTAAAGGCAACGTCAGTAGACACAGCGTGAACAAGGCTCGAGGTAGTTGACAAAAGCGTATAACATTAAATGCAATGCTGTACGGAACACGCAAAGCATTAAATGCACTCAACGGTCATCTTCTCAACGCCTATAAATATGAAGTTCTGATGAGAAGCAAGGTTACCAATTCTTAATAACTCTGAACGAAAATAAACTTGCTGAAACGCTATTCAATCAAAGCTCAGAATCTTCATCAACTCACTACATTGCTGTTGTAATATCTTAGTGAGGTTAAGCTTAAACGTTAAGAGAAATATCACAGTTTGTGATTATAGCTTTTAAGAAGCATTTGTAAACTCTTGAATAGATTACATTAAGTTGTAAGGAACTAGAGTGATCGTGTGATCAGTATACTCTAGGAAGTCTTAGCAGTTGGCTGAGCAGTTTGTAACTAGAGTGATCAGGTTGATCAGTAGACTCTAGAAAAGTCTTAGAAGTTGTCTAAGCAGTTGTTCCTGGAGTGATCAAGTTGTGATCAGAATACTCTAGAAGACTTAGTCGTGGACTAAGTGGAAAACCATTGTAATCCGTGCGATTAGTGGATTAAATCCTCAGGTTGAGGTAAATCATCTCTGCGGGGGTGGACTGGAGTAGCTTCGTTAACAGCGAACCAGGATAAAAATTATTGTGCAATTTATTTTTATCGTCCAAGATTTAAAGTCACACTTATTCAATCCCCCCCTTTCTAAGTGTTTTTCTATCCTTCAATTGGCATCAGAGCGCCGGTTCTAAGGTGCAAGCACTTAACCGTGTTTAGAAAAGATTCAGGAAGAGAAAAACGCTTCATTTAAAAGATGGCTGGTGAAACTCCGACAAATCCACCTGCATCTACATCTGGCTCTGCTGAGCAATACAACGGTAACAATGGTTATACAAGACCGCCGGTATTTGAGGGTGAAAACTTTGAATACTGGAAAGATAAACTGGAAAGTTACTTTCTTGGTCTAGATGGTGATCTATGGGATCTTCTGATGGATGGTTACAAACATCCAGTAAATGCCAGTGGCGTAAAGCTGACAAGGCAAGAAATGAATGATGATCAAAAGAAGCATTTCAGGAATCATCATAAATGCAGAACTGTTTTGCTGAATGCTATTTCTCATGTTGAGTATGAGAAAATATCAAACAGGGAAACAGCCTATGATATATATGAATCCTTGAAAATGACTCATGAAGGAAATGCTCAAGTCAAGGAGACAAAAGCTCTTGCCTTAATCCAGAAGTATGAAGCCTTCAAGATGGAGGATGATGAAGACATTGAAAAGATGTTTTCGAGATTTCAAACTCTGACTGCTGGATTGAGAGTTCTTGACAAGGGATACACCAAGGCTGATCATGTGAAGAAGATCATCAGAAGCTTACCCAGAAGATGGGGTCCTATGGTGACTGCATTCAAGATTGCAAAGAATCTGAATGAAGTTTCTCTGGAAGAGCTGATCAGTGCCTTGAGAAGCCATGAAATTGAGCTGGATGCAAATGAGCCTCAAAAGAAAGGTAAGTCTATTGCATTAAAATCTAATATCAAGAAATGCACTAACGCTTTTCAGGCCAAAGAAGAAGATCCTGAAGAATCAGAATCTGAAGAAGAAGATGAACTGTCCATGATTTCCAGAAGGGTAAATCAACTCTGGAAGAGCAAGCAAAGGAAGTTCAGAGGCTTCAGAAGTTCAAAGAGATTTGAACATGGAGAATCTTCTGATGAAAGAAGATCTGACAAGAAGAAGGTCATGTGCTATGAATGCAATGAGCCAGGACACTTCAGGAATGAATGTCCAAATCTTCAGAAGGAGAATCCCAAGAAGAAGTTTCATAAGAAGAAAGGTCTTATGGCAACCTGGGATGAGTCAGAAGATGATTCAGAAGATGAGCAGGCTAACTGTGCGCTGATGGCGACAGAAGATGACGGATCAGAATCTACATCAGAATCAGATTCTGAAGAGGTATTTTCTGAACTTACTAGAGATGAGTTAGTTTCCGGATTAACTGAACTTCTGGAATCCAAGTCTCAGATTTGTATTAAATACAAAAAGCTGAAAAAGCTATTTGAATTTGAAACAAAGAGGCTTGAGTTGGAAAATTCTGAATTGAAAGATAAACTTTTAAAATTATCCAATGATGTTGGATCTCCTTCTAATTCAGAAAAATCCACTCCTAGCCTAAACCATATTCTGAAAGAATATGATTTAAGTTTCAGGAAGTTCTTATCTAGAAGTCTAGGCAGAA
Organism: Vicia villosa; assembly: GCF_029867415.1. NCBI lineage: Eukaryota > Viridiplantae > Streptophyta > Magnoliopsida > Fabales > Fabaceae > Vicia > Vicia villosa. The sequence goes on from NC_081181.1 coordinate 206,513,627, forward strand.
GTCAGCTAGCTTCTATGATATATGCTGTGTCTGGAAACAAAAGAGTTGGCATTGGTTATGAGGGTGAAACCCCATACAAACTTGAACCTGTTGATGAAATGAAACTCACATACAAGCCATTGTATGATCAGTTCAAGTATGGCCACTCTCATGATATTAGGCACACTTCACATGCACAAAGTTTTCACATAACACACACCAAGAAGCATGTGACACAACCTAGGAAATATCATGAAACTCATATTAAAAATTATCATGCTGTTCCTCCTATTGCTTATAATGTCAAACCCAAGTTCAATCAGAACTTGAGAAAATCTAACAAGAAAGGACCCAAGAAAATGTGGGTACCTAAGGATAAGATTATTCCTATTGCAGATATCCTTGGCTGCAAGAAGGACAAAGCACAACATGTCATGGTACCTGGACTCTGGATGCTCACGACACATGACAGGAAGAAGGTCTATGTTCCAAGACCTGGTGCTTAAGTCTGGAGGAGAAGTCAAGTTTGGAGGAGATCAGAAGGGCAAGATAATTGGCTCTGGAACTATAAAGTCTGGTAACTCTCCTTCCATTTCTAATGTACTTCTTGTAGAAGGATTAACTCATAACCTCTTATCTATCAGTCAATTAAGTGACAATGGTTATGATATAATCTTCAATCAAAAGTCTTGCAAGGCTGTAAATCAGAAGGATGGCTCAATCCTATTTACAGGCAAGAGGAAGAACAACATTTATAAGACAGATCTGCAAGATCTTATGAGTCAGAAGGTGACTTGTCTTATGTCTGTTTCTGAAGAGCAGTGGGTCTGGCACAGGAGATTAGGTCATGCTAGTTTGAGAAAGATCTCTCAGATTAACAAACTGAATCTTGTCAGAGGACTCCCTAATCTGAAATTCAAATCAGATGCTCTTTGTGAAGCATGTCAGAAGGGCAAGTTCTCCAAACCTGCATTCAAGTCTAAGAATGTTGTTTCTACCTCAAGGCCATTAGAACTCTTGCACATTGATCTGTTTGGACCAGTCAAAACAGCATCTGTCAGAGGAAAGAAATATGGATTAGTCATCGTAGATGATTATAGTCGCTGGACGTGGGTAAAATTCTTGAAACACAAGGATGAGACTCATTCAGTGTTCTTTGATTTCTGCATTCAGATTCAATCTGAAAAAGAGTGTAAAATCATAAAGGTCAGAAGTGATCATGGTGGTGAATTTGAGAACGGATCCTTTGAAGAATTCTTCAAAGAGAATGGTACTGCCCATGATTTCTCTTGTCCTAGAACTCCACAACAAAATGGAGTTGTAGAGCGAAAGAATAGGACTCTGCAAGAAATGGCCAGAACCATGATCAATGAAACCAATATGGCTAAGCATTTCTGGGCAGAAGCAATAAACACTGCATGCTATATTCAGAATAGAATCTCTATCAGACCTATTCTAAATAAGACTCCCTATGAATTGTGGAAGAATAAAAGGCCCAACATTTCATATTTCCATCCTTTTGGATGTGTATGTTTTATTCTGAACACTAAAGATCGTCTTGGTAAGTTTGATTCCAAAGCTCAAAAATGTTTTCTTCTTGGATATTCTGAACGCTCAAAAGGCTACAGAGTATACAATACTGAAACATTGATTGTGGAAGAATCAATCAATATCAGGTTTGATGATAAGCTTGGTTCTGAAAAACCAAAGCAGGTTGATAATTTTGCAGGTTATGATATTGACATATCAGAAGTTGTTGAGCCAAGAAGCAATGCATCAGAAGCAGAGCTTCTCAGAAGCAAAGAATCTGAAGATCAAGTATCAGCTTCTCTGGAGGATCTAAGTATTTCTGAAGAACCATCTGTCAGAAGATCATCTAGACTCATCTCTGGTCATTCAGAAGATGTCATTCTTGGAAAGAAGGATGATCCAATCAGAACAAGAGCATTCCTTAAGAACAATGCAGACTGTCAATTAGGTCTTGTATCTTTGATCGAGCCAACTTCTGTTGATCATGCTCTAGAAGATCCAGACTGGATAATTGCTATGCAAGAAGAACTGAATCAGTTTACAAGGAATGATGTTTGGGATCTTGTTCCTAGACCAGAAGGATTCAATATAATTGGTACAAAATGGGTCTTCAGAAACAAGCTCAGTGAGAAAGGTGAGGTGGTAAGGAACAAAGCCAGATTGGTGGCTCAGGGTTATAGTCAGCAAGAAGGGATTGACTATACAGAAACCTTTGCACCAGTGGCCAGGTTAGAGTCTATTCGTCTATTAATTTCTTTTGCCACTCAACATAACATCACTCTCTATCAGATGGATGTTAAGAGTGCCTTCTTAAATAGTTATATAGATGAAGAAGTTTATGTCCATCAACCTCCTGGTTTTGAAGACTCTATGTCTCCGAATCATGTGTTTAAACTAAAGAAATCATTATATGGATTGAAGCAAGCTCCCAGAGCTTGGTATGAACGCTTAAGTTCTTTCCTTCTAGATAATGGTTTCACTAGAGGAAAAGTGGACACTACTCTCTTTTGTAAAACCTTTGAAAAGGATATTTTAATCTGTCAAATATATGTAGATGATATTATTTTTGGAACATCTAATGCTACACTTGGAAAGGAGTTTGCTAAGTCTATGCAGGCTGAGTTTGAAATGAGCATGATGGGAGAACTCAAGTATTTCCTTGGAATACAAATAAATCAAACATCAGAAGGAACATATGTTCACCAAACCAAGTATGTGAAGGAACTTCTGAAGAAGTTTAATCTTCTGGACTGCAAAGAAGCCAAAACTCCTATGCATCCAACATGCATTCTAGGTAAGGATGAGGTAAGTAAGAAGGTAGATCAGAAGTTATACAGAGGTATGATTGGATCTCTTCTATATTTGACTGCTTCTAGACCTGACATTCTGTTCAGTGTTTGTTTGTGTGCTAGATTCCAATCAGATCCTAGAGAATCTCATTTAACTGCTGTTAAGAGAATTCTAAGGTATCTGAAAGGTACTACTAATGTTGGTTTAGTTTACAGAAAATCTAAAGAATACAACTTAGTAGGATTCTGTGATGCTGATTATGCTGGAGACAGAATTGAAAGAAAAAGTACTTCAGGAAGTTGCCAATTTCTTGGAAGTCATTTGATCTCTTGGTATAGCAAGAAGCAAGCAACTATTGCTCTATCAACAACAGAAGCAGAATATGTCGCTGCTGCTGGCTGTAGTACACAGATGCTCTGGATGAAGAGTCAGTTGGAAGATTATCAGATATTTGAGAGTAACATTCCTATATTCTGTGATAATACTTCTGCTATATGTTTATCTAAGAATCCTATTCTTCATTCAAAAGCTAAACATATTGAGATTAAACATCATTTCATAAGGGACTATGTTCAGAAGGGTGTTATTTCTTTAAACTTTGTGGATACAGACCATCAATGGGCTGATATCTTTACAAAACCCCTGGCTGAAGATAGGTTTAAATTCATTCTGAAGAACATCAGTATGGATCTATGCCCAGAATGAGAAGATGAGAAGTTCTTATATATGAGTATCTTCTGAAATGAAATGTGATTTTCCAATCAGAAGTTCTGATTGAAATCTTTTAGAAATTATGATTCGGTTATTACTAACGTTTCATTGTCTAAGTTGATTCAGAACCTCTTTTAAAGCAAAACAGCTGTTACGTTTTATCTCGGGATGGTAAACCTGTCGTTACTATTCATGGATAAACGCGCGTGCAGTTGAAGGGACGCCGACCATAGGTAACTGTGCTAGTCACCTCATTTGTCTTTATTATCTCTCCTCACGTCACGTAACATTAAATGCTAGTCATCATTCGTTTCATTTTATTTCCTTTTAAATACTCTTCAAAATGGTTTTTGGTTTCCTATCTCTCTGTTTTCCTCTTAAAGTTTTTTCTCTATCTCCTTTTTCTCTCTCTCTCTTCCATATCAAACCCTACTTGTTCATTTTTCTGCAAACCCATCATGAACTCTTCATCAAGCCCAGGAAATAATGAAAATGATCAAAACAACAAAAGAAAAGCTGTTGAAACATCACCTTCCAAACCCAAAAAGATCAAAATCACCTATGATCCTCTCAAGGTGAATCCATTCGAAGCAATGTTGTCTGGAAATTATTCTAGACGAGTGTTTCATCCTCCTGGTGAAAGCCCTCCATCATCTCCATCTTCTTCCTCATCTTTCGACCTTCAAGACTCAGCTTCCTCTTCATCTAACCTTTCCTCTCCCTTAGTCTCTTCTGAAGAAATCTCTTCATCTTCACCTGCTGGGAATGCTGTCTCTGGTAAAGATGGTGGAAGATCTGCATCAGAACCAAGTCTCCCTGACTCCTCGCCTGAAAGCCCGAGAAGCAGTCAATGAAGCGTTTCACTCCTTCATGGCATGCTGGCACAGACGTTGTCTTAGCTAGGGTCCTAGGATTTGGTCTTTGTAGTTTTCTTTTCCTTGTTGCTTCTGCTTGTTAAACATAGGAACCTTTTGTAATATCTTTTTTGATTATCAATGAAAAAGTTTCTTTGTGTTTTACATTCCAGTAAATGTTTTCTTTTGTCGTTTTTTTGCATCTGAATCTTTTTAAATATTCTTTTTGATGTTATGACAAAAAGGGGGAGAAGATAAATGATAAATGATTTGATTAAATCTATCAGTTGCTGGGTAAAGAGGCTCCCACACATTCACTAACAAGAACTGCAAGTTCTATATGGTTTAAGTGTTTTGCAGGTACAGAGAAGTGAAGTGAATTTTCAGAAGCAAACACTAGAAGCAAAACCATAAGAAGCGTTATTCTGTAAAAGGAATAAGCTCTTGGAAACTGAAGCAAGCTGAGTGCTGTCAAGCTTCAGAGATCAGAAGCAAGAAAGAAGAATGAATCAGAAGCACTGATAATAGAATTTGAATGTCATTGTCTATCATGTTCTGACAAAATTCTATTTGCTCTGATACATATAATGTTATGGCTCTGATACATTATTTGCTCTGATACATTATTTCAGCCTATATGGCTCTGATACATATAATGTGTTCAAACATACATTTTATGTTCTAACTCGTTCATGCTGACTTTTGTCGTTTAGTTTTTGTTCTGTAACATTTCAGGATGTAGAGATGCTCTGATGATGCTCTGGTACATTCAACAATGTTCTGATACAAATCTAGCATGAAGTGATGTTGGTAGACATTCAAAGTTCTGAAGCTATCCGAGGGAAGCAGAAATCAGAAGATGTGAATGTTCTAAAAGATCCAGAAAACTCAAGTTCTGAAGCTGTCCTGAATGGAAGCAGAAGTCAGAAGCTGTGAATGTTCTGAAGATCAAAGAAATTCAAGTTCTGAAGCTGTCCACGATGGAAGCAGGAATCAGAAGCTGTGAGTGTTCTAAGGATCTAAAGAAATTCAAGTTCTGAAGCTGTCCAATGGAAGCAGAAGTCAGAAGCTATGAATTCTCTGAAGGCAGAAGCTTATATGATCGTCTCTACCGAAATAATCAGGGAAGTCTTTTATTAAAGTTCTTCGAGTATTTATTTCAGGGGGAGATTATTTATCTCAGGGGGAGATTGTTAATCTCAGGGGGAGACATATTCATATGCTTATGCTATAGCTGTGTAATTTGTCTTTTGCCGTCTACTCTTTCTGATCGCAAATTCATATCATTTATATATGTTTTTGTCATCATCAAAAAGGGGGAGATTGTTAGAACAAGATTTGTTCTTATCAATTATCTTAGTTTTGATGATAACAATAATATGAATTTTGCTTAAGATAATATGGTACTCTAATCCAATGCAATTTCCCTTTCAGGAAATATATATAAAGAGTACGCATAATTCAGCGCTCAGAAGTTGTGTCTCAAATGGTTCAGCATGCAACATCAGAACATGGTCTGGCAAGACATCAGAAGATGGTCGAAGCAGAATCAGAACATGGGTCTATGGAAGCATCAGAAGAACATGAGATCAGAAGCACTGAAGATCAGAAGATGGTATCACGCAACAGAAGCACTTCAAGGTCAGAAGATCAGAAGATGCTATGCACCAAGCTGTTTGACTCTGATGATATTCAAACGTCGTATTCACAAACATCAGATCAGAAGGAAGTACAGGTGGCAGACTACGCTGACTGACAAAAGGAACGTTAAAGCTACTAAAGGCAACGTCAGTAGACACAGCGTGAACAAGGCTCGAGGTAGTTGACAAAAGCGTATAACATTAAATGCAATGCTGTACGGAACACGCAAAGCATTAAATGCACTCAACGGTCATCTTCTCAACGCCTATAAATATGAAGTTCTGATGAGAAGCAAGGTTACCAATTCTTAACAACTCTGAACGAAAATAAACTTGCTGAAACGCTATTCAATCAAAGCTCAGAATCTTCATCAACTCACTACATTGCTGTTGTAATATCTTAGTGAGGTTAAGCTTAAACGTTAAGAGAAATATCACAGTTTGTGATTATAGCTTTTAAGAAGCATTTGTAAACTCTTGAATAGATTACATTAAGTTGTAAGGAACTAGAGTGATCGTGTGATCAGTATACTCTAGGAAGTCTTAGCAGTTGGCTGAGCAGTTTGTAACTAGAGTGATCAGGTTGATCAGTAGACTCTAGAAAAGTCTTAGAAGTTGTCTAAGCAGTTGTTCCTGGAGTGATCAAGTTGTGATCAGAATACTCTAGAAGACTTAGTCGTGGACTAAGTGGAAAACCATTGTAATCCGTGCGATTAGTGGATTAAATCCTCAGGTTGAGGTAAATCATCTCTGCGGGGGTGGACTGGAGTAGCTTCGTTAACAGCGAACCAGGATAAAAATTATTGTGCAATTTATTTTTATCGTCCAAGATTTAAAGTCACACTTATTCAATCCCCCCCTTTCTAAGTGTTTTTCTATCCTTCACTTGCTTCTGATTCTGAAGCTTCATAGCACTCAGCTTGCTTCAAGAATCCAAGAGCTTGATTCTCTAAAGAGTTGCTTCATCATCTCGTTGCTTCTTATGTTGATCTTGAATCTTCGATTTCTGCAACAACACAACTTAAAAGCATAGAACTTTGCAAGTTCTGTTAGTAATGTGGGGCCTTTTTACCCGGTAACTGATAATATTAATCAGATCATTTATCATATATTTTCTCCCCCTTTTTGTCATAACATCAAAAAGAATATAAAAGATTCAGATGAAGAAAACGACAAAGGAAAGAAACAGAATAAACTTTTCATTGATTAAACAAACAGGGTTACAAAAGATGTATGCAGGAAACAGATGCAACAAGGAAAGAGAACTACAAAGACTTAAGAACTACAACCCTAGCTTAGACAAAATCCTAGCTAACATATCATGAATCCTTGCGGTCTTCTCAGTTTGTTCAGCCATGAAAGCTTGAAACTCCGCATGCCTGTCCAGACTGGAACCTCCACTGTAGGAGAGATGCATGAATTCAAGGAGGAAGTGAGAGACAGTTCACAGGAGGAGAGCTAATGTCTCTAACGGGGCTTTCTCTTAACATAGAAGTCAAGAACATGATCCTTAACGTCATCCAATATCTCAAGAAAGTCTTCTTCCTTTGGATAAATGTTGATAACAGCATCACAGAAGAGATCAAACTCGAGACTACTTAGAATCTTGAGAGATCCGTCTTGGAATCAATGTCAGCGATCCCCGAGATTTGTTTCTCAACCAGGAACCATACAGCCCTTCCAACCGTTCTGTTCATATAGATCATCCACTTTTGAGACTAAGTTTCTTCAACAGGTCTAAAGATTTGATGAAGGGAACTGGGCGAAGGATTCAAGATGAATGCTAGAACGATGAATAAACAGAGGTTTATGCAAAGAAAAAATATTCATAGAAAAGTGAGAGAAAGAAAGAGAGAGAAGCGCAAAGATTGATTGAAAAACCCAAAGAAATGGAGAGATAAATAGAAGGAATGTGGGAAAGGGAAACGTTCTAGGGAAGGGAAACATTTGACGGATATAAAAACATAAAGGACAATAAAAGAAATGATGAATGGCATTTAATGTTACATGACGTGAGGAGAGATAATAATGACAAAAGAAGTGATTAGCACATTTACCTAAGTAGATGTCCCCTCAACTGCACGCACGTTTGTCCAGAAATAGTGAACACGTGTTTACCATCTGGATAGCCAGTTACAACTGTATTACTTTTAAAGAGATTCTGAATCAACTTAGACAATGAAACGTTAGTAATAACTGAATCACTACTTCTAAATGATTACAAACAGAACTTCTTATAAAAGACTAATCCAATCTCATTTCAGAAGATACTCATACATAAGATCTTCTCATCTTCTCATTCTGGGCATAAATCCATACTGCTATTCTTTAGAATGAACTTAAACCTATCTTCAGCAAGGGGTTTTGTAAAGATATCAGTCCATTGATGGTCTGTATCCACAAAGTTTAAAGATATAACACCCTTCTGAACATAGTCCCTTATGAAATGATGTTTAATCTCAATATGTTTAGCTTTTGAATGTAAGATAGGATTCTTAGATAAACATATAGCAGAAGTATTATCACAGAAAATAGGAATGTTACTCTCATATATCTGATAATCTTCTAACTGACTTCTCATCCAAAGCATTTGTGTGCTACAACCAGCAGCAGCAACATATTCTGCTTCTGTTGTTGAGAGGGCAATTGTAGCTTGCTTCTTGCTGTACCATGAGATCAGATGACTTCCAAGAAATTGACAACTTCCAAAATTACTTTTCCTTTCAATTCTATCTCCAGCGTAGTCAGCATTACAGTATCCTACTAAGTTGTATTCTTTGGATCTTCTGTAAACCAAACCAACATTAGTAGTACCTTTCAGATACCTCAGAATTCTCTTAACCGCAGTTAAATGAGATTCTCTCGGATCTGATTGGAATCTAGCACACAAACAAACACTAAAAAGAATGTCAGGTCTAGAAGCAGTTAGGTATAGAAGAGATCCAATCATACCTCTGTACAACTTCTGATCTACCTTCTTACTTACCTCATCCTTACCTAGAACACATGTTGGATGCATAGGAGTTTTGGCTTCTTTGCTTTCAGAAAGATTAAACTTCTTCAGAAGTTCTTTCACATACTTCGTTTGATGAACATAAGTTCCATCAGAAGTTTGGTTGATTTGAATCCCAAGGAAATACTTGAGTTCTCCGATCATGCTCATTTCAAATTCACCCTGCATAGACTTAGCAAACTCCTTTCCAAGTGTAGCATTAGATGTTCCAAAGATAATATCATCAACATATATTTGACAAATTAAAATATCCTTTTTAAATGTTTTACAAAAGAGAGTAGTGTCCACTTTTCCTCTAGTGAAACCATTTTCCAGAAGAAAAGAACTCAAACGTTCATACCAAGCTCTGGGAGCTTGTTTCAATCCGTATAATGATTTCTTTAATTTAAAAACATGATTTGGAGACATGGAGTCTTAAAAACCAGGAGGTTGATGAACATAAACTTCTTCATCTATGTAACCATTTAAGAAGGCACTCTTAACATCCATTTGATAAAGAGTGATGTTATGTTGAGTGGCAAAAGAAATTAATAGACGAATAGATTCTAACCTGGCCACTGGTGTAAAGGTTTCTATGTAGTCAATTCCTTCTTGCTGACTATAACCTTGAGCAACCAGTCTGGCTTTGTTTCTTACCACTTCACCTTTCTCACTCAGCTTGTTTCTGAACACCCACTTAGTGCCGATGATGTTAAATCCTTTTGGTCTAGGAACCAAGTCCCATACATCATTCCTTGTAAACTGATTTAGTTCTTCTTGCATGGCAATTATCCAGTCTGGATCTTCTAGAGCTTGATCAACAAAAGTTGGCTCGATCAAAGAAACAAGACCTAATTGACATTCTGCATTGTTCTTAAGGAATGCCCTTGTTCTGATGGGATCATCTTTCTTCCCAAGGATCACATCTTCTGAATGAGCTGAAGCAAGTCTAGGTGATCTTCTGATTGTTGGTTCTTCAGAAATCCTGAGATTCTCTAAAGATGCAGCAACTTGATCTTCTGCTCCATTACTTCTGAGACTGACAGCTTCTGCAGCTTTGCTTCTTGGTTCTACTGCTTCTGATATATCAATATCAAAATCTGCAAAATTCTCAAAATGCTTTGGTTTTTCAAGACCAAGCTTATCATCAAACTTGATATTGATTGATTCTTCTACAATCAATGTTTCAGTATTGTATACTCTGTAGCCTTTAGAGCGTTCAGAATATCCAAGAAGGAAACACTTTTGTGCTTTAGAATCAAACTTACCAAGATGATCTTTAGTATTCAGAATAAAACATACGCATCCAAAAGGATGGAAATATGAAATGTTGGGTTTTCTGTTCTTCCACAATTCATAAGGAGTCTTATTTAGAATAGGTCTTATAGAGATTCTATTCTGAATATAACACGCAGTGTTTATTGCTTCTGCCCAGAAATGCTTAGCCATATTGGTTTCATTGATCATGGTTCTGGCCATTTCTTGTAGAGTCCTATTCTTTCGCTCTACAACTCCATTTTGCTGTGGAGTTCTAGGGCAAGAGAAATCATGGGCAATACCATTTTCTTTGAAGAACTCCTCAAAGAATTTGTTCTCAAATTCACCACCATGATCACTTCTGACCTTTATGATTTTATACTCCTTCTCAGATTGGATCTGAGTGCAGAATTCAAAGAACACTGAATGAGACTCATCCTTGTGTTTCAAGAACTTTACCCATGTCCAGCGGCTATAATCATCAACGATGACTAATCCATATTTCTTCCCTCTGACAGATGCTGTTTTGACTGGGCCAAACAGATCAATGTGCAAGAGTTCTAATGGCCTTGAGGTAGAAACAACATTCTTAGACTTGAATGCAGGTCTGGAGAACTTGCCCTTCTGACATGCTTCACAAAGAGCATCTGATTTGAATTTCAGATTTGGGAGACCTCTGACCAGATTTAGTTTGTTAATCTGAGAAATCTTTCTCAAACTAGCATGACCTAATCTTTTGTGCCAGACCCATTGCTCTTCAGAAACAGACATAAGACAAGTCACCTTCTGCTTCTCAAGATCAGAAAGATCAATCTTATAAATGTTGTTCTTCCTCTTGCCTGTAAATAGGATTGAGCCATCCTTCTGACTTACAGCCTTGCAAGACTTTTGATTGAAGATTATATCATAACCATTGTCACTTAATTGACTTATGGACAATAAGTTATGCGTTAATCCTTCTACAAGAAGTACATTAGTTATGGAAGGAGAGTTACCAAGACTAATGGTTCCAAAGCCAATGATTTTGCCCTTCTGATCTCCTCCAAACTTGACTTCTCCACCTGGTTTAAGCACCAGGTCTTGGAATGTAGACCTTCTTCCCGTCATGTGTCGCGAGCACCCAGAGTCCAGGTACCATGACATTTTGCTTTCTGTCCTCTTTGCCGCCAAGGATATCTGCAACAGAAATTATCTTCTCCTTAGGTACCCACAATTTCTTGGGTCCTTTCTTGTTAGTTCTCCTCAAGTTCTGATTGAACTTGGGTTTAGCAAAATATTTAACAGGAGGAACAACATGATATTCTTTAGGTTTGTCAGCATGATATTTCTTAGGATGTGTCACATGCTTCTTGGTGTGAACAGTGTTAAACTTCTGTGCATGTGAAGTGAGCCTAATATCATGTGCATGGCCATATTTGAACTAATCATACAATGGCTTGTATGTGATTTTCAGATCATCAATAGGTTCAAATTTATGTGAGGTATCACCCTCATAGCCAAAACCAAACCTTCTGTTTCCAGAAACACCATATATCATAGAAGCAAGATGACTTCTGCCAATACTTCTAGATAAGAACTTTCTGAAGCTCGAGTCATATTCTTTCAGAATATGATTCATGCTAGGAATGGATTTTTCTGTTTCAGAAGGAGATCCACTATCTTTGGATAAATTTAAAACTTTTTCCTTCAGTTCAGAATTTTCCAATTCCAGCTTCTTAGTTTCAAATTCAAACTGCTTTTTCAGCTTTTTGTATTTGATACTAAGATGAGCCTTGAGTTCCAGAAGTTTTGTTAAGCTGGAAACTAACTCTTCTCTAGATAGTTCAGAAAATACCTCTTCAGAATCTGATTCTGATGTAGATTCTGATCCATCATCTTCTGTAGCCATCAGCGCGAAGTTGGCCTGCTCTCCTTCAGAGTCTGATTCTGATTCAGAATCATCCCATGTTGCCATAAGACCTTTCTTCTTATGAAACTTCTTCTTGGGATTCTCCTTCTGAAGTTTTTGACACTCGTTCTTGTAATGTCCAGGCTCATTGCACTCATAGCAGACAGCCTTCTTCTTGTCAGATCTTCTGTCACCAGAAGATTCTCCACGTTCAAATCTCTTTGAACTTCTGAAGCCTCTGAACTTCCTTTGCTTGCTCTTCCAGAGTTGGTTCACCCTTCTGGAGATCATGGACAGTTCATCTTCTTCTTCAGATTCTGATTCTTCAGGATCTTCTTCTCTAGCCTGAAAAGCGTTAGTGCATTTTTTAATATTAGATTTTAATGCAATAGACTTACCTTTCTTCTGAGGCTCGTTTGCGTCCAGCTCTATTTCATGGCTTCTTAAGGCACTGATAAGCTCTTCCAAAGAAACTTCATTCAGATTCTTGGCAATCTTGAATGCAGTCACCATTGGACCCCATCTTCTGGGTAAGCTTCTGATAATCTTCTTTACATGATCAGCCTTGGTGTAGCCTTTATCCAGAACTCTCAATCCAGCAGTTAGAGTTTGAAATCTTGAGAACATCTTCTCAATATCTTCATCATCCTCCATCTTGAAGGCTTCATATTTCTGGATTAGAGCAAGAGCTTTAGTCTCCTTGACTTGAGCATTTCCTTCATGAGTCATTTTCAAGGACTCATATATGTCATGGGCCGTTTCCCTGTTAGATATCTTCTCATACTCAGCATGAGAGATAGCATTCAGCAAAACAGTTCTGCATTTATGATGATTCTTGAATTCTTTCTTTTGATCATCAGTCATTTCGCTTCTTGTGAGCCTTACACCAGTAGCTTTAACAGGATGTTTGTAACCATCCAACAGAAGATCCCATAGATCAGCATCTAGACCAAGAAAGTAACTTTCCAGTTTATCTTTCCAGTATTCAAAGTTTTCACCATCAAATACTGGTGGTCTAGTATAACCATTGTTACCATTGTATTGTTCAGCAGAGCCAGATGTAGATGCAGCTGGATTTGTTGGAACTTCACCAGCCATCTTTTACTGAAGCGTTTTTCTCTTCCTGAATCTTTTCTAAACACGGTTAAGTGCTTGCACCTTAGTGTGGTGGTCGTTTTCTTTACCTCCCCGTTTCACTTGGGAGGACGGCACGCTAAACCCTTCACGCGAAATTTGGAAGGAGAATGCGCCCGTGGTGGGATGAATTTTGTTTCAGTTCTTCCTACGATATCACACGAACTTTCTTATTTGTCCTACGAGTAGGAAAGGGGAAAAAAGATCTCAACTAAACCCTAAGAGTTTGCTAAGTGTGGGGATTTCACCTAGACTAGAAATTCTGGAGTCCGGGAGGTCGGTTATACATAGGGAAGTGTTTAAACACCCTACATATCTGTAGTACTCTACAAGAACCTTCTCTGTGTCATTGTGTTTGTGCTTATTGCTAATGATTGGGAAAGTTTCTCCTTTGTATTAGGAGAGAGAATTGAATTGATTTTAAAAGACAGACAGACAGACAAACTGACTATTTTTGGTATTTTATTAGCTCGCTGAGATTCCTTGTGAACCTCATGCCTACATATCCCTAGTGGAAGTCAGAGCTTAATGTAGTTCGGGGAACTAACTAGGGAAATTAATTGTTTTTGGTGCCTTGTTTGAAGCTCAAGGTTGAAGCTTGGAATTAAATCTCTGTTTACAGTAAAGAGACATGAAATTATCTCTACAGAGAGGTATTAATACTATTCTACCACAAACATTTTAAAGGAGTGACAGAATAACTGAATTCATTTCATTCAAGAGGGGGACCTTACTTGTGTATGTGCAAGTATACCAGTCAAATGCCTCTTAAATGAAAGAAAGATGCTCATTCAAATTAGGGAAAGTTACCACATGTCTGGGTTTTACTGCCAGCTCATGCCTTTCAAAATCCTAAATGGGAGACTTGATTAAAATTGAAATGAAATGTTTGTTTGTTTGAATGTGGTAGAGTAGTAAAAATATCTCTCTATGGAGATAAGCTATGTCTATCTACTGTATAAAAGATTTGACTTTAGCTGGCTTGTATGAGGCCCAAGCTTGAGGCTTTTTGATTGATTTATTAATGATTATTTGACTCTGAGAGATGACTCCACTGGGGGGTTAATTACAGGGTATTTTTGTGTTCTGTACAAAGCCCAGAATTGAGGCTGACTCTGTTTAGGGAAAGTCTATTTGATGGATTTTATTTGGTGTTCTGTACAAAGCCCAGAATTGAGGCTGACTCTACTTAAGGAGACTTTATTTGTGTGCCTTGTACAAAGCCCAAGGTTGTGGCTGACTGCTGAGAAAATTGGGTTTTTTATACTATGACTCTAGTTAGGGAAAACATTATTTTCTGCCTTGTACAAAGCCCAAGGTTGTGGCGGACTCTTTTTTAATGAATTGAGTATGGATGACTCTATGGGGAAAAGATCCTAAGTGTTAGGAATCTTTGACACATGAAAAATATGGTTTATCTGCCTTGTACAAAGCCCAAGGTTGTGGCTACTGAGTGGTGAAGGACTCACTGGGGAGACTCTATTATCTGCCTTGTACAATGCCCAAGGTTGAGGCTGACTCTTGACAGGGGAGTTTTATTGTTTGGGTGCCTTGTATGAAGCCCAAGGTTGAGGCTAACTGTTTTTGTTGGTTTTGACTCTACTGAGGAGGTTTTATTTATTAAAAGACTGTTTTTCTTTGGAAGCTAACCCTTTCCAGGGATTTTGACTCAGCTGGTGAATTTGTCTGTTAGAAGACTGACTTTTATCATGTTTTTTGGAGGCTGACCCTTTCCAGGGGTTTTGACTCTTTTGGGGAAATTATCTCCTAAGAGAAATGAATCTTTATTTATTTTGACATTTAATAATTGACTTTGGAGGCTAACCCTTTCCAGGGATTTTAAAAGAATAAAAGAATGTGTTGGAGGCTAACCCTTTCCAGGGGTTTTGACTCTTTTGGGGAAATTATCTCCTAAGAGAAATGAATCTTTATTTATTTTGACATTTAATAATTGACTTTGGAGGCTAACCCTTTCCAGGGGTTTTAAAAGAATAAAAGAATGTGTTGGAGGCTAACCCTTTCCAGGGGTTTTTATTAAAAGTGATTGATTTGGGTAGCACTCCATTTATTATTTAAAGGATGAAAAAAAATGGCAGGAAGATTATCTAGTGGAGACTTCTTGTTTAAAGCCTAAGATGAAGGCTGACTCAATGCTGAGGATGACCAAACATGGATCCTAGACTCTACTAAGGAAGATTGATGAAGATAAGGGTGACAGAGACTGTCCATGTCTCTCATTCCAAAAAGTGTACTCAATGCAAAATTGAGACAAACTTAGCTTGTTTAAAGTCTGGTTTAAATTGGAAGAAACTCACCAGGGTAGGCTAAAAGGTGACTAAAGACCTGTTCCTATGTTTATAAGAAACCTGATGGGTCCTTGTATACAAGCTCAAGAGAAAGCTGGAAATGCTTTTAAGAAGCCTGTGGGTCCTTGTACAAAGCCCAAGAGGAGGCTAATCGAGGGTCCTTGTTATAGCACAAGAGAAAGCTATGTAGTTTTGAACTTATTTTGGCTCTAAGCAAATGGGTAAGAGGTTTCACCGGGAATAATTCCTCTTTGGGTGGATGTGTCCTATTTATTTGGATTCTAAGGTATTTGCCAAGATGTTTCACCGGGAATAATTCATCTTGGGGGTTTGAACTACAGATCTCTAATTAGGAAAGAGCCTTCACCGGGAAGACATTCTCAATCCTAGGCCATATTCCTATAATATATATATAGTTTCACTGTCCTAAGGTTTATACTCAAACGTAGTTCTAAACTAATATATGCACAATTTATATTTGACAGTAATTTAAATAAAGACTGTAAATTGAAAGCTTGTAAAGCCTAACCTGGATGGAGTGGAGGCCATTGAAGAAGTATGTACAGAGCCTCAACAGTATTTTTATTGTTTTTTGTTGATAACAGTTGAATGTATATGATAAACAGTTAATGGTTTTTGAAAACAGAAGAAGTGAAGATGGACAAAGGTCACATAGGTATCTGAAGAGTTTCACCGGGAATAATGCCCTTCAAATACCAGAAGAATGTTTTTGAAAACAGAAAGAAGATTTTGAAAATACAGTTTTGAAAACAAGCTAAGAAGAGAAGGTTTTTGGGACTTACACTCTATTAGAGGCCCAGTACTTTACAGTACTGGTGTAAAAGTAATTTAAAAAAATGATCTGGAATGATACAAGGTTTTGTTGTTTGAAAACCTTAATCATCCGTTTAATCGGAGACTGATAACAGCTTTGAAAATTGACAAAAGTCAACTTAATTAAGATAAAAATAAAGATTTTTACTTAATTAAGACCTAAACAATTAGGGTTTTATCATAAAATTATTCACAAAGTAATTAGGTTAAAACAAAATGAAAATATATATATATAAGTATTTAAGAAAACATTTAAAATATACTATTTTAAACCTAATTAAAATACATGAAATAAATAATATTTTTTATAATTTTTTGATTATTCACAAAGTAGGTATATTAAATAGCAAGTGTGTGAAAAATGAAGTGAAAATGATTTAATTTGATAGGTTTATTAATTGTGTGAAGTTTGTAAAAAAAAGAAATGAAAATGGGTGTTAAAAAATTGGTTTGGCCCTAGAGAGGTTCGAACCCACGCCCTTCATGATCACATTTCAAAACTTAACCAACTGAGCTGCGCGCGCAGCTTGTCAACTATATACACTCAATATATTATATTTTCAAATAAGCCAGGAAATTCAAATTTTACGCGCGCCATGTTCATCTTCTTCCTCGAGCTTCAGATTTTCAAATTCCTAACTCTCTGGTTTCTCAACTAAATGGCATGATGTAAACATCAATCTCACTCGTTTTTGGACAAGGAACATGATTATGGGCTCAGAATTCATTTATTATAAGTGTAACTAACGAATTTCATCATGAACACGAAGAACACATAAACCCTAATTTTAAAATTAAATGATGCACAAGATGAATAAATGAACAATGATAGAGGGTTTTCAATCCTCTGGTGATGCTGAACAAGATAGAATCGAGCTTTAACACAAAGAGTACTTAAATTAGAGAGGTGAAGTTCAGAAACTTACCTCTGAAAATGGAGGTCGTGAGGATGATTGAGAGCACCTGGGCTTGAATGAATGATCTCAATAGCTTCCCTGAGACTCAATGATGCTAACTGGATGCTCGTTGTAGCCTGAATCCTTCTGAATTGTTCTATGGACCTCCCTCGATTTCAGCTTCAAGTGAACATGGAGGTTGTTGAATTTGGAGTTACAGATGAGCTGCAGCCATCTGGTTAGCTTCACTAGGACCTGAGGAGTGTGCCTGGATGATTGGCTTGGCTCAGAACCTCCTGAATTACTCCATGGACCTCCAACTGCAGATGCTCCAAAGTGAGAGCAACAATGGTGTTCCTCCACCTACAGAAGTGATCCAGGTGCTTGGATCACCTCAAATGACCTCCCTTGAGATGTTAGAATGCTCACTTCCCAAAGATAAGCTCTGGTTTGAAGAAATCGATTCTTCTTGCCAAAGAACTTTGAAAAACAATGAACAAGAGAAGAGAAAGAGAAAGCAAGTAATATGGTTGCTTTGGTGTGTTTTTGAATGAGGAATGCATCTGTATTTATAGGCAAATGGATCAGTATAGCTGCAGAGGAGTGAGCTTCCTTAGTGAAGTTGATTTGCTTTCTTAGCCATGAAGGAATTTTGCAAATATCTCTTATGCAATGATGAGAATTTTGATTCCATTTGATCAATCCCCTAGCCCTCGATTTTGCTTGATCTTAGGGGACAATTCTGAGCCAGAAATGAGCTCTAATTGGTTGGTGAGAAGATTCCTTGGGTGATTCATCAATTTGCCATAAATTCACAAATGTAATCATTACATAATCACATGTTCTTGTTTTTAGAATCTTCTTCAATCCTTATGGCATGGTAAAAATGAATGCATGGCATGGTTTCAGATGTGTTATGGGTCGTGTAGCATCCATAAGAGAGGTTATTTGCACAAAATTTGCAAAGTCCAAAAGTGTCCATGACCTATAATTTTACTTCATGAGGCCAACTTTGAACAAGCATAACTCCTAGCTCAAATTGAATTTGGAGAAGGTTGAACACAATTTGGAAAGCCCTAAACATCTACTTCAAATCATTAGTTTATATCTTCTTCAGAATCATTTAGGAAATTTGTGAAAAATGAGCCCAAAGTTGGATGAAAACTAGGTTAAAACACTTAGAAAAATTTCTAAGTGTTTATGACCTAAACTTCAAAATTTCCAAAACTTCATAAATGGTTGATCTTTTGAAAAAAGTTCCTTTGTAAGATGTTGTTTTATTTTGCAAGATCTACAACTTTCATGTTGGAAGTTTTTTGAGTTGTGTAGGTGAAATTTTGAGATCTCACCATGCCTTCAAAAACCCTAATTCCCGACTTTTCGCTCCTTGATGAATTTCTTTGAATTTCTTTGGCCAAATGACTTTGACATCCATATATTGATGATATTGATCTTTGAAAGTCATTTTTTGACCAAAAACCTTAAAAGTCAATGATGATCCTTCACAGTTGACTTTTTCCTGACAAAGTGAATTTTTGGGCTTTTGTGTAGAAATAAGATCTTCTCCCCAAATGGATGATATAAATGGATTATATGGAGGTAATAGAGATCCTTGAATCATGTCTTGAGTTTTGGATTCATGCCCTGATCAGAAGTCAACTATCTTGGTGAATTAGGTCAAAACCCTAATTTGTCGACCATGTGAAAGTAATGACTGTAGACTTTGAATTGAAGTGTGATGTCCAGTAGACCTTGTAATATGGGTTATTTGAAGATGATTGATGTCTTTGAATGACCCTCTGAGGTTTTTTAGGGTTTCCCAAATGTGATCCCTGATTTTAGTCCTTGATAGGTTCAAAACCCTAGTCTGGTAACCTGAGTAAACCTGTACTCATATGACTGGATGTCTAATCAATCATAGATGAGAAAAGTGAAGTTTTTGAGCCCCATGATTGTATTAGAGACTAGTCTTTGTATTGATTGATCCTTTGCCTGAGCTTTCTTGTCTTTGAGCATCATCGATTAGGTACCAGATGGAGAAATGACTGCTCTGGGTACTTGTCTTGACCTGATGAACAATCCTGAAGATATGTCATCTCAGGGGGGTCAAAAATTAGGGTATGACAGATGCCCCTATTTAAGTTTCTTTTATCTGGAGGGAGAGAGATTGAGATCTCGATCTCTCCTGCGTAAAAGGGACTTAAATATCAAAGAATGCCCGAATTTTGGGCGCTCCTGAGATGTTGTAATTGATAAAATCTTTGCATGATTTGATCCCGTTGTCGCACTTGGCGGGGGATGAGGAGACAAACTCCTGCAGAAATACTTGATGTGGATTCTGGTGAATGGATGGCAATGTAGGATGCGCAATCCATCTTCTTTAACTAAGTGTTGATACTTAGAAAAAGGTAAACAACCTCCTCTCGTTCCGGATGTCCAAATCTCGAAACTGGTCTTAGTTGCGTTTGGACAATATCTCAGATAAAGAGAAAATTTCCAACGGTTTGTTTCCTCATCAAACTTCTTACCAGCACTTGGAGGTAAGATACCATTTGACGGTAATAAAGAAACTTCAAAGGTTGGTTTCCTCATCAAACTTCTTATCAGCATTTGGAGATGAGATACCATTTGACAGTAATAAAGAAACTTCAAAGGTTTGTTTCCTCATCAAACTTCTCATCAGCACTTTGGAGATGAGATACCATTTGACGGTAATAAAGAAACTTCAAAGGTTTGTTTCCTCATCAAACTTCTCATCAGCACTTGGAGATGAGATACCATTTGACGGTAATAAAGAAACTTCAAAGGTTTGTTTCCTCATCAAACTTCTCATCAGCACTTGGAGATGAGATACCATTTGACGGTAATAAAGAAACTTCGAGGGTTTGTTTCCTCATCAAACTTCTCATCAGCACTTTGGAGATGAGATACCATTTGACGGTAATAAAGAAACTTCAACATCTTCCCTTTTGACCTGGCATCTTTGAAAGATTGTCATATGGGCCCATGCTTTTGAGGGGCTAATGACTTTGTTTTGAAGGCAGACGAACTGTTTTCGGGGTGAAAATTTCCATTCGTCGACTGGTGCCTGGGGAATCAACAAACTGTTTTCTTAAGGGGAAAACTACCATTTATTGACTCTGTGGGGAACTAAACATCCCTGAAACAGACAAACTGTTTGAAGAAACTACCATTTGTCGATCTCTTGAGTATTCAACAGACAAACTGTCTTTCCCTGGGGAAAGACTACCATTTGTTGACTCCGCTGGGGATCATGAACTATCTTCTAGATGAAGACTACCATTCACTGATTCCGCTGGGGAATCATTTGTCGATCTGCTGGGAGATTCTGAATTATTTTCTTTGACGAAAAAGAAGGTGGCATCTCTCGACCTTGCTGGGGAAATGCCAAACTTTTGGGGAAGCCCAAAATGCGAAGCAAACTACCTTATCTGAAAAAGACTGTTGAATGTTGCTTTGCAGGAGAATCTCGGCAAAGGAATTCCAAAAGTGAACAAACTATTTCCTTGAGGGAGACTACCATCTGTTGACTTGCTTGGGGAAATCTCTCTACATGGATCGTTGTCTTGCAGGAAAAAGTTGCTCCAGGACATGCAGGGGAAACTTGAGTTCATGCCCTCATGACTCGGGCATTCTCATGATTAAAAGCCTCATTTGACTATGCAGTTGTGATGTAATGTATGCATGAATATTATGACAATTATAAAATGTAAAGTGAATGTGAATAGAATTGTCGCGGATGTAAAATCCTAATGATACGACTTGAATTCTTGTTGATCAGAAGATGTCCTCTTCTTGGAGTTCGAACTCTGTTTGGAATATCTGGCTATCAGTTGTCCGCTGTCCGAAGTAAATAATATGAATTGAAGTAAAGACTCGTCATCGGGAGATGTTCGCAAAGCGGCCTCATGGGGAAATATTGGTTCCCGGAGTCTCAACCGTTCTCGGAGCAACTGTTTGCATTCTTCCTATTGTTTGTAAACCTTAGAAAGAAATTTCACCTTTATTTTTGCAAGTAAATTCATTTTTATTTTATGAAAACATTTGTTTCAAGAAATTGACTGTTTAAACTTAAAATGCATTTCAGGAAACCGAATAAGACTAGATTGCAAAGGAAAAGCACAAGGCTCAAATTATTATATATGGAATGGTAATCAGCCAAATGCTTGATTCCATGGAGTATTTACAAAGTTGGAAATTGGTAATTTTCGGGAAAAGGGCTACGATGAAACGTGACGACCGTTATCTTTCCCTTCCACTCCAAGTTGCGTTGTATTCGTGCTTCGTAGAAGATGACCTACTGCTGATGAACACTCCGCTATGGATTTTGAATGATCAAGTTTGTCCTGAACACAGTTACTTGCCATATATCCCTAACTTTTGCGTAAACTACCCCTTTCGAGTTTTAAGTTTACCGGGATTGATTATTTATTTTTTATGTCTCTAACTTTTGCCTGAATCGCCCTTTCGGGTTTTCGATTCACCGAGACGCTCTTTTTTGCCTAAGCCGCTCTTTGCGAGTTTTCAACTTAGCGAGCTGTTCTTTTATTTATTTAGGCGAAGTATTTCTTGACTGCGTCGACGTTCACAGGACGGGTGAATTCTTCTCCATCCATAGTCGTGAGTATTAAGGCTCCTCCTGAGAAATCTCTCTTGACCACGTAGGGGCCGTCATAATTGGGAGTCCATTTCCCTCTCGAATCTGTGAGAAAAGATTGAATCTTTTTGAGTACAAGGTCGCCTTCTTTGATTGTGCGAGGTCGAACCTTTTTGTCGAAAGCTTTCTTCATTCTTTGTTGATATAGCTGTCCGTGGCATAAAGCTGTCATGCGCTTTTCTTCGATTAAGTTCAATTCATCGAATCTGCTTTGACACCACTCGGCTTCTGTTAATTTTGCCTCCATCAAGACTCTCATTGATGGAATCTCAACCTCTATAGGTAGGACTGCCTCCATGCCATATACAAGGGAGAAAGGAGTTGCTCCAGTCGAAGTACGTACTGATGTACGGTAACCATGAAGAGCATATGGGAGCATTTCATGCCAATCTTTGTAAGTGATGACCATCTTCTGAATGATTTTCTTGATGTTTTTGTTAGCTGCTTCTACAGCTCCATTCATCTTTGGCCTGTAAGGAGATGAGTTGTGATGTTCGATCTTGAATTCTTCACAAAGCTCCTTCATCATTTTGTTATTCAAATTTGACCCATTGTCAGTGATTATCTTGCTAGGAATGCCGTAGCGACAGATGATGTGATTCTTGATAAACCTGACGACAACTTGTCTTGTAACGTTTGCATATGAAGCTGCTTCAACCCATTTGGTGAAATAGTCTATGGCTACCAAGATGAAGCGATGTCCGTTGGACGCTTTTGGTTCGATCATTCCAATCATGTCGATTCCCCACATGGAGAAAGGCCAAGGGGAAGAGAGTATGTTGAGCAGAGATGGTGGCACATGGATTCTATCGGCGTAGATCTGGCATTTGTGACACCTCTTTGCGTACTGGTAGCAATCTGACTCCATCGTCAGCCAATAATATCCTGCTCTCAGTATTTTCCTTGTCATGGTATGTCCATTGGTGTGAGTACCAAAGGAACCTTCATGTATTTCTCTCACGAGTATTTCTGCTTCTTTTCTGTCAACGCATCTGAGCAGAACCATGTCGAAGTTTCTCTTGTACAGAACATCTTCATTCAGGAAGAATCTACAAGCTAACTTTCTCAAAGTCTTTCTATCTTTCTTTGATGCCCCAAGAGGGTACTCTTGCTTTTGAAGAAAGTTCTTGATGTCGTAGTACCACGGTTTGTCGTCGATGATTGCTTCTACTGTGAAAACATGAGCGGGCCTATCCAGGCGCATAACATCGATCCGAGGAATGTCATTCCAATGATTTATCCTAATCATGGAAGAGAGTGTGGCTAGTGCATCAGCCAAGTTGTTTTCTTCACGAGGAATGTGATGAAAATCTACCCTGTCGAAGAATGGTAATAATCTTCTCGCGTAGTCTTTGTAAGGAATTAGCCCTGGTTGGCGTGTTTCCCATTCTCCTTTGATTTGATTGATGACCAAAGCAGAATCTCCGTACACATCCAAGTGTTTGATTCTTAGATCCATGGCTTCTTCGAGACCCATGATGCAAGCTTCATATTCGGCCTCATTGTTTGTGCATTTGAAAGTTAATCTGGCAGTAAATGGAATATGGGTACCCTGAGGTGTAACAATGATTGCCCCAATTCCTCGTCCATAAGCATTGACAGCTCCGTCAAAGATTAAGCCCCACTGGGATCCTATCTCAGGTCCTTCGTCTGGTAGTGGCTCATCGCAATCTTTCATCTTGAGGTACATGACGTCCTCGTCCGGAAAGTCGAAACTGGTTGATTCATGACCATTGAGTGGGTGGTGAGCCAGATGCTCAGCTAGAATGCTTCCTTTCACGGCTTTCTGTGCGTGATACTCAATGTCATATTCTGATAACAACATCTGCCAACGGGCAATCCTCCCGGTTAAGGCAGGCTTCTCAAAGATGTACTTGATTGGATCCATATGAGAGATCAAACAAGTAGTATGTCGAATCATGTACTGGCGGAGACGCTTGGCAGCCCAGGCCAAAGCACAACACGTCTTCTCGAGCATGGAGTAGCGGGATTCACAGTCAGTGAATTTCTTGCTCAGGTAGTAGATGGCATGCTCTTTTCTCTTTGTCTCGTCTTGCTGTCCAAGGACACAACCCATGGAATCTTCTAAGACGGTTAAGTACATTATCAAAGGTCTTCCTTCCACTGGAGGAGATAAGATGGGTGGTTCGAGCAGATATTCCTTAATGCTGTCGAACGCTTTCTGACAATCGTCTGTCCAGACGCAACTTTGATTTTTCCGTAGAAGTTTGAAAATAGGAGCACAAGTTGCTGTCATGAGATATATGAATCTCGAGATGTAATTCAGACGTCC
Organism: Vicia villosa; assembly: GCF_029867415.1. Classification (NCBI taxonomy): domain Eukaryota; kingdom Viridiplantae; phylum Streptophyta; class Magnoliopsida; order Fabales; family Fabaceae; genus Vicia; species Vicia villosa. The sequence continues at coordinate 206,537,909 of NC_081181.1, forward strand.
AAGAAATCCTCTAACTTGTTTCTCGGTTTTGGGTGAAGGCATTTCTTGAATTGCCTTGACTTTGTCTGGATCTACTTCAATTCCTCGTTTGCTGACAATGAAACCAAGGAGTTTTCCTGAATAGACACCAAAGGTACACTTGTTGGGGTTCAGACGAAGCTGAAACTTTCGTAAGCGTTGAAATAACTTTGTCAGATTCTGTATGTGATCTTCTTCATTTTCTGATTTGGCAATCATGTCGTCCACATAGACTTCCACTTCCTTATGCATCATGTCGTGGAAAAGCGTAGTCATGGCTCTTTGATAAGTTGCCCCTGCGTTTTTTAGTCCAAAAGGCATAACGCGATAGCAGAACGTGCCCCAGGGGGTAATGAAAGCTGTTTTTTCCATGTCTTCAGGTGCCATTTTGATCTGGTTGTATCCTGAAAATCCGTCCATGAATGAGAAAACTTTGGATTTTGCTGTACTGTCTACCAACATATCAATATGTGGTAAAGGAAAATCATCCTTAGGGCTAGCTTTGTTCAAATCTCTGTAGTCGACGCACATGCGGACTTTTCCGTCTTTCTTAGGAACGGGAACAATGTTAGCTAACCACTGAGGGTATTCTGAAGTGACGAGGAAACCTGCGTTAATCTGCTTTTGAACTTCCTCTTTGATTTTCATGGCCATCTCCGGATGAGTTCTTCTCAATTTTTGCTTGACCGGAGGGCATTCGGCTTTTAACGGCAAGTGATGCTCCACTATACTGGTATCCAACCCTGGCATATCTTGATAAGACCAAGCGAAGACATCTGAGAATTCTTTGAGTAGCTGTATCAAACTCTCTCTAATTTCTGAACTGAGCGAAGCTCCAATCTTAACCTCCTTCCTGTTTCCATTGGAACCAAGGTTAATGATCTCTAGAGGCTCATTGTATGGCTGAATGGCCTCTTCCTTTTGTTGAAGTAATCGTGAAATTTCCTTTGATATTTCTTCGTCTTCTTCTTCCTCTGCCTCGAATACAGGAAACTCAAAGCTTGGAGAAGTCATACGGTCGTACGTTTCAACGGGGTATTTTATGATTAATCTGCATATGTGTGATAAGTTTTATTTAGACAACGAGGGAAGACTCGGTGTATGCAGTTAATGAAAATTTGATGTTTTTTAGGGTGTTTTTTAGGATTACCAATTTCCGAAAAAACGAAAAGGGAAAACTAAACGAAGGAACAGAATGACATTTTTATTTATGGACAGTCATTTCTTGAAACAAAGACCCTATAAAACAAAACTCTGTTGCTTTGGGCGAAGCAAAGAGGGACATTTAACTAAGAAATAGTAAAACGCAAAGCCCTATGAAACATCTCTTCACCCTGGGCTATGGTGAGAGGACAAAATAACGGTGAAAGTTCCTACTTAGGAGTGCGAACAACAGTTGAAACTTCAACAGCTGTCCAATAGTGGCGAACCCCATTGTGCACTAAGTAATCTGGAACCTTAGGCTTAAGCTGGCCTGTGGTAGGTCTTGATTTACCAACCACTGTCTTTGCAACACTCAGACGATCTTCTTCTACTTCAGCAGACTGAGCGGTGTGAGCATACCCATTTCCAAGTGGAGTATGTCGAACTTTCTTTTGAGGAAACTTCCAATCTTCTGAATGGAGAGACTCGTTGTCGGAGACACTTTCGAGATCATCCTCTTCTGTATTTTGGTCTTGCTCTTCTCCCAAGATGGCATTGACTAGATATGTGAACTCTAGATCCTTAGCCTCGGAAGGTGACTTGGGGATATAATCCTCAATGATGACTTCACCAGTAGGTGATGCTGAATAGCAAGGGTTATACATCTCTTTTGGCTGAGAGAGGTACTCAAAATCACTGTTCCATCCAGTTGGAACAATATCTTCAAGAGAGATTCTTGAACTTTCAGGAGCGGAGTATTTCACCATGTAGTCGAATTTTCCGCTTGGTTCTCCTAATGTATCCCAAGTTTCTTCGGGGATAGGAGGAACTTCTTCTGATGGACCATGACTTCTGGTGGTGAAGCTGTCAGTAACTTCATTACTGCTTGGTTGAGTCTTACTTTCAGATCCTTCATTTGGATAACAGCAAAGTGGTTCTGATTCTGATAGGGAGATGTATCCTGCTTTGTTAAGATAGGATAACCACTCCTCTTCATCGGTGCTTTCCGTATCGATGATATTGACTGTTTGTTGAACAGGTTGAAGGAAACCTCCACTGCAGAAAGTTTCTTGAATAAGGAGAACTACTTCAACCCCTGGGATAGCTCTTGATGATGTCGGAAAGAATCCAATTCCTGTTCTGTTCTTGTTGTTGGTAGGAATATTAATGTGACCCCAACCACTGGTAGTGCCATCTTTTACAACTTGGATTGCATCTTTGTATGAAGAAATAGACGCTGCTTTCTCCTTTCCTTTGTCTAAGGAAAGTGCTTGGAATTTAGTTCCAACAACTTCTTTTGGTTTCTATGTCGGAGAATGATGACAGGTTGCTGACGATTAGAGCTCGTTCTCCACATACGGTTACCAATTTGTCATTCCTTATGAACTTCAATTTCTGATGAAGAGTTGAAGTAATTGCCCCAGCCTCATGAATCCATGGGCGACCTAGCAAACAGCTGTATTGTGCTGGAATGTCCATAACCTGGAAAGTGATTTTGAACGTCTGAGGTCCAATAGTTATGGGAAGATCCCACTTCTCCGAAAACTGACTTTCTTGATCCATCAAACGCTTTGACGATGACATGACTTTTTCTTAGAGGGTAATCTTCGAAAGATAATCTTGATAATGTTGATTTAGGCATGACGTTGAGCGACGGATCCATTGTCTATTAGGACTCCTGTGAGTGTAACCCATGCAGCCAACTGAGATGTGAAGTGGAAGATTGTGGTCCACCCCTTCTTCAGGAAGATCTTCGTCACAGAAACTTAGCTCCAGTTCAGCGGAGATCGTGGCCAGTCAACTAAACAACAC